>NC_092423.1:57233023-57385229 GCF_036169615.1 Heliangelus exortis | reverse complement strand
ATTTAGGATTATACAAACTCTCACTGGTTCTGTACATCTTTGACATAACCACTCAGTATCTTCATTCTAGCAACTACTGGGTGCTCACGTGTGAATTAAAAAATCTCTGGGTTTAAATTCCACTTTTTTTTTTTTTTCAGATTCATCATATAAGGTGAGACAACTTCTGTGGTATTTTTTTCAATGAAGACCCCAGATGTCACTTTATACTGTTTCACAAAAGGTATGTTTTAATCTCTAAACAAATTGTGTGGTATAAAAAGATATGTGTGTGCATAAATATTTTCTTAAGATGTTTATAATTCCTCTCCTTTCAGTAGGCATTGATTGCTTCAGCTCCATGCTAAGCAAGCAAATAGGCTACATGTTGAACAGATACTAATAATAGAATTTTCAGGGTTGGAAGGGACCTTTAAGATCATCTTGTTCCAACCTCCCATGGGCAGGGACATGATTTTGATTTAGAAAAAATAAGGAATTTCAATAAACTACCTGAATTGCTTGCAGTTTCTGGTTAGATCATCTAAGCCATTTCAAGAACCTTTTCAAACGAATTCATTATGCTTGTGTCCACGTTTCTAAAGAATCTGCAGAAGAAATGGTAGAACAATGTATTATCAACATATTCAACAATTTTTTGTGTATCCAGACTTTGATGATTATGTACATCAGTCTTCCTGGAGATATTTGGCAAAAACACTTCCAAAGATTATCTGCATTTGCACTCATCTACCAAAAGTACTCAGAAACTATACAGAGAGGATGACTGCACTTAAAATATAAAAGTACTCCTAATTCATTAAGAGGAAACAAACAAGAGTGATATGCTTAGAAAAAGCAGCTGATGGAGGTTTCAAAGAAACTCTGGCAGCTCGCAAATACACAAATCTAGTCGCTTAGCTTGCTTTGGAGGAGGTTGTGCCTTAAAGTTAGGTACAAATAAGGCAGTAATTCTGTTCTTAACATTTGTGCAGATTTCCAGATGGTGTTGAGAGAAGTCACTTCCAAATCAAAACTGAGGATGATAACACAAGAGGGTTCCATAAAGACAACTTCACTCTTCTATAGTTCTACAGTTCTTGTGCCAAGTCTTGACACTCACAGCACAAGCACGTGTACATGCATGTACACAGATTTGGTAAAAAAACTACACTCCCAGAACTCCACTGAAATGTACTTCATTTGGAAACATTCAACAGTGTAAGCCATGAATGTGTGCAACTGCAGTTAGTTTTAAGTGTTGGTTCCAGAGAGAAAGAAAAATATACACTGTGTTGCAGAATCCTGTACAGTTATATGCATTGGTACAGAAGGACACAAGACAAAGAGTTTTATTAAAATAAAAAGCTTTAATACTCTTGCATTTAAAATATTTAGCAGAAAATAACTGCTACAAACATGCTACAACATACATGTTCAAAAAGTTTTCAGTGCTTTTTTCCAAAGTTCAGCATTGTGGCAAAAATAGTATTTCTGTAAATATACAGAAGTTGGCTATCATAATACTGATATAAAATGCTTCATGTAGACTAAGGTCAGGTGCATAAAATACAATAAGTAATAAAACATACTGTTTGTATAAACATTTAAAGTATAAAATTCATTAGATAACATGCGAATACTGCAATATTTTAAATGGCACTTAAATATAGATACTGAAATTCTTTATAATTTTGCATTCAATACGAGATTCTGAAATGTAAAAAAGAACATATTTCTTCACTATTTCTTCACTGAAGTCAGTTACTAGTACAGAGCTTGATTGTCATTTTACAAGCATTGAACCCAATGTCCTGCAAATCTTCACTAGTCCAAGTAAAGATCTATACTGAAATAGGCCCAGGGCTAGGTAGTTTTCTTCATAATAAAACATGAAAGCATATTTACATGAGAAGAAACTCTTAAATTTTTGGTAAGGTAATTAAGTAGCAGCAATTTGTTTCTTCCAAAAATGATGTTTAAAGTAGGTACTTGCTTTTCATTATCACTGATATGTGTCTGAATAATAAAAAATCAGCATTCTTCAATAAACTCCACTACCTTGTTCACTGCTGGAAAAAACCCTGTAAGATCCCTTCAAGCAAAAATCATAAATCCAGAATGTCACAACCTTCCAGACTATTTTTATGTGTCCAAGATCAATGGAAAACAATTTAATTGTGCTGAAACAGTCATCTGACTAGTAATGAATAAAAGAATCATCTTTTCACATTATTTCAAATATTTATAGTTCTTCATCAAAAAAGTCAATAAAATCTTCGACAAATTTTGTTTACTGGTTCAGTGACCAACAGTTCTGAATGTCCTTCATACTATAGAACACCACAATAGTCATGCGTGTTTTCTAAGCAGTTATATGCAATATATTAATCCTGACAAGGTGAATAAAAGGCTTGTGAGCAGGGAGTGCAGAACAGGCACCACTTTAACAGAAGGAGAAGAAATGCTAAATGAAACTTGTACTTGGGATGCAATCAGAGCTGATAGTGGCACATGTGATGCTAATGCTGGACTGTCTGAGTTTATCAGTGACTCTATGTTTTCTGCTTCTTTATTGCAGGCTTCAATCTAAGGAAAAAAAAGAAGTTATTATTTTTCTCCTTGCTATGTAAAATCCCAGTTCAAAAATGTCGCAGAATTCAAGAAAGAAAATTTGAGTTATTCCCATCACAGATAAGATTTATATAACTTTGGGGAGCATTTCTTAGAAAGTACAGTGGAGCTCTTATTGCAGACTTTGGTACTATGACAAGTACTGTGCAAGCCCTGAGTACTAGCAGAAGGGAAGAAAGGAAGCTACGTGCAAGTTATCATGGGTCATGTGTTTTAAATGCTGATGCCAAAAAGCTCACAGTAAATTATAACTGAAATAAGTACCCCTAAAACTAAGGACATCCTTCCAGACTGAAGACTTCCTTCCTTACTATCTTGAAGTCTACAACAGAGGAAAAATTAGGATTTTCTATTTCTTGGGATTTTTCTTCCAAATCAAGGAAAATTGATTTCTTTCATGGGAAGGGAAGAATGGAAGTAATGGGAAAATCTGAGAAAATCCAGGTTTCCATTTTCCGCAGACATGATGCTAAGTATAATCTATGTTAGAAAGTCCATTTTTTTTACCTTACCTTCTACTGCAACCCAGGAATTGATTCAGTATGCTATTTAACAGCTTTGGAAGCTGCCTCTGGTGACGTTTTAACTTGGCAAACTCAGTATCTGGATGCCCAAAGCTTTGAAAATTGATGAACAACTATTTCAGCAATGGGTGTCACCGGTGAGATAGGAAGCTTCTCACTGGTTTCAGGTGGCCTCTCTGATTTCAGAGAGTACTCCTCTCCTCACAAGTCTGACAGCACCTGCTCCTGATGGAATGAGAGCTGACCAGATCATCAAAGCTCAAGACCCTGTTTTCTAAGTCCTGGTAACATTTTTGACTCTTTCTACTAAAGACGGAGACATAAACTGGAGCTGAGATGGACAGAACAGGGTTGCTTTGGTAGCATGTCCAAGGAAAATACACACGATATATCTGGCTGAGGAATCACAGAATTTATGGCAGTGATTCTGTCCCCTCACACTATATCATAATTTAGCCCATCCCAGAAGCAATACTGAGCACTCAAAATTAGAGTGTAGAAATATAACGGAAATGGAAAATGACCATTAATAATAAAATAAAAACCAAGGGAATGAACCTGCCTGAATTCTGTTTGTCTAGTAAAAGATAAGAGAGAGACTGTGGTTAGGTTTTTCCCCCCCTTATTTTCCAAGCTAAATCCTTCATTTTACACTAGTACACATCAGCATGTCAGGAAACAAAATGAAGAGTAAAGAGCACCTAAGCTGTTATGACTTCATTATAAAGTGCCATCAGCTGGGCCAGGTAGGACTATTATAAACAACTGTAAAATTGCAATGAATTATGTTCTTTTTAATAGGAAGAGGATACCCTCACTGGTATGGCAGAGGTTAGCAAGCAGAAAGTGAAAATGAAGCAACAGCCCCAAGACAATAATAGTGCAATACACAGCCAAAGCCTTGCTTGTATTGCTCTGAACTGCTCCTAAGAAAATACTGAAAGAACTTTCAGCTGAATATGCTGGTTTACCTTTAGAGTTTATTACTGTGAGTGTTAGATTCTTGTTTGCTGGCTTGAACTAGCGATGACACAGCAAGCTGGGCAGCTTACTGGAATCTTACTTTTTAAGTTTGCAATAATGTTTTGGGATTTTCTAGCACTTTTTACCATAAGGTAGAAAGAAATATCAAAACTAGGATGGTCTCAGAATAGTATCAACACATCCTCCTTGATATGAATTACTGCGTAATATCAAGATATGCACAAAGTATTAATATATCAATATGTATGATGTGATTCAGCCTAATATCACAATCTACTGCTAACCCTGGTACTCCTAGCAAAGGAGCACCATTTCATATGCAAGTATGCATTTCATATACGATTAACATTGATACAAGAGTAATTTATTTTCATCAATTCAGTAATTTATTTTCATCAATTTGTATTTTCTGTTATCTTAGCCACAGAAACTTGAGGGTTCTGCATTTATTAATTTTTAAACAAAACTTACACTACTCTGTCGTTGGCCTTCTTTCACCTCCCCACTCTAATGACCCATACTCAAAAGCCTCATAGCAGACAAGCGGGATTCTCAAGACATTTCACCATCCACGATCCTAGCTATTCAGATCTGAGTTACTAAAGAAATCTTCATTAATTCAGTATGCAGGAAAATGCACAATTTTAAAACTGCTATATTGAAAACAGTAAAGTGTACACATATGAAAATTAAGTATATCCATGCTGGGTAAACAAAATAATAATTTAGTTCTACCTGTAATGGTTTGGGGTTCTGATCCACAGGAATAATGAGAATCACGATTTCAGATTCAATGCTTAAGTACCCAAACACATCACACTGTGGCACTGAGACATGCAGGCGTATTTTTTCAAGTATGTCAAGTACTGTTATAGGCTTTTTATTTGTTACCTGGAAAAAAGCAAAGAACTTCATGGATGTTGTAATATTATGCACCATTACATTCTTCCTACTCAGTTTCACCAACTTGCTGTCATGACAGAAAATTTGTTTCATCCATTAAATGGCTCAGTTCTAATCTCTAGCAAAAAATCCCCCAAACCAACCCTCTCAAAAAGTGAAGAGAAAAAAATTATTTACTCTTTAAATTAACCATGGTTTTGCTATTTGTTGTTCTTCACCTTCGTGGTTACTGTGTATATGTATCACATACCTCAAAATCATGTAAATGGTTATCTGTTACAGTGGCTTGTACTCTCATGCTGGGAAACAAGAGGCAGAGCAGTCCTACCAGCTGGCAGTCCTTTACCATCACAGACCTTATTCCAAAAGCCACCAAAAATGAAGAGAAATACATCTGTATATAGGGAAACTTGTGACATCTCAAGCTCAATAGGGAAACTTGTGACATCTCAAGCTCACTATGTAACTACCATATTTTTCTCTCTTTTTTGCTGTCTGTATCTGACAAAACATAATTTGACTTTAGGTGCTCAGTATATTTAAGTACTGCTACACCTTAAAGTTTTTTCACCTTTTTATCCAGGTCACTTCTGGATGTGTAATACCACAGTACAGTATAGACCCCAACACACCTTTTGTGTTGATCATTTTGTTGTGTTCTGTTTTCTAGCTTTGGCTGCAGGAAATACATCCCTCTTACCCCACTGCACCTTTGTTTCTCTTAAGACCACTGGTACAGGACCTTAACAAGTGGGTATCTGGGAAACCCAAGTAGACCACCTGAATCAAATTTGCAAGGTGTCACAAAATATTCTTTTTAGCAGATCTTTGAGGGATTTCCTTGTCATAGTCCCATTAACATGTAGTAGGTAGGAAATGCTGACTGTTTGAACAGTCTTAGAATAGAAGCACATGTATACTTTAAGAATGCTGATGGGAATGTTTGAGAGGTCACATATTTTAAATGTAAAGATACAAATATATAAGTTCTGAAAACTTTAAGACTGTGTGTTGTGGTGCTAGGTGAGCAAGAGAAAAGAAAGTCACCAAGACTGTGGTGACAAAGGGAAGAAAAATACAGAGGGGGAAAAAGTAGAAAAAAGCAACAACTAAATACCCTAATACAGGTATTAGGGTACTTAGCAGGTGAGAGGAATGTAATTATCATCAACTGCTTGAATAGCTACCTAAATCCAATACATTTTTTAAAAATGGAAAGCCTTCGTCTAACTAAAACTAAAAATCCCTCTTTGTAGCCACATGTTATATTGTATGAACCAAGACGCTGCAGTGGTCACCATGTTCCTGGTACAATGAGAGATGACAACTGAAAGACATTCCATGTCCATGGCCTGACAGACAATGTTGCTCAACACAACTGGTCAGTATAGGCACAGCACACACAAAAAGAAGATCTCTGAGAGGAACTTGGTAGAGCATCAGTCAGAATCACACCCTTGAGACGAAGGCCAACCACACACTGGGCTGGAACACCAAGAACAGAGCCAGCAGAAGTCACTGTTCCCCTTTGTTTGCCCCCTGCCCCCTCCCCAGGACACACTGATGAGCTGGAGGGAGTTTGATGGTGGTCAGCTTGTGAAATCTTCACTCTGGAATTTTTAAAAATCTGAACTAACTGGAGTTAACCTTGCTTTGAGCAGGGGTTTGGACTAGATGATCTTCAGGGATCATATTCAAGGTTAAATTTTTCTGTGGTTTTACAGTAATAGTCAATTATCTCAACTGCTAAATATATATAAACAAGCCAATGTAATTTTATACTGTTTTGCTGAAATTCTCTTTCTTCTTGATATATTAAAAAGAAAAGAATCATGTGCAGATGCAAACACAGACTGTTTTGCTCCACCTGGCATGATCATGGTATTACTCTGTTTTGTTGTGATGTTCTGCCAAAAATGCAGTGTTCTGCTCTGTTCCATAAATCAAAGCATAAAAGCAGGGGTCAAAAAAGTGCAGTCCTTTTATACACCAGGTGGAGACTCTGGGCCTAATATGTTGTGTTCAGTCTGTCAATTTCAGAAGATCCATCTTACACTGGAGGTTTTTGAAGAGAAGCAATGAGGATGCTAGTGTCTAACTTACGGATGCATCAAATTAAAATCCAACATTTTTAGCTGATTAGCAACAAAATCAGTGACAACTAGGTAACCCAAAAAGTGTAAACCAATCCAATTTAAACGTAAGACAATGTCAGAACTAAGTTACCAACGTTAGGAAATAGTGAGTTAGCACAATAAACTTAACAAAAGGGCCATAATAACAAGTACAAACTGTATTATTACCATGTGATAGATATAGGTCTGGTATCATTTGTCTTTAATATTTCATGTCATTTAAACTGCAAACCTGAATGTGCTTGCTGGTGCCTACTCTAGCTCTGTTTTGCTTTGCATTGTAATTCAATTTCTTTACCTGATACTAAGGTGGAGGAAAGTATAGACAGTATACAGAAAAAAATTTTACACATGACCTACTGAAAAATAACTGGTTTTATAATTTGTTAAATAATTTTTAGGAGAGAGTATACAGCAAATTGACTTTTCCACGTACCATTTAAAATAAGGCATGATTAATCTGCTTACCCTTGCAAAAGTATCCAGCTTATCTTTGTCATATAAGATTCTCAGCATTCCAGCACATAGTGGACAGCAGGCTCCTATGTGAATAAAAAAAAAATCTCAGAAATGAAAGCACATAGGATTTTAATAGAGGTCAAAATCTGAATGGTAACTGGGAATTGAAAATAGCAATACAACCAAAGCAAAGTTTGTTTCAGTTTGATAGCAGAATTGCACAAGTTCTAAGATTTTTTAATGTTGAAAACATTTATAATGCAAAAGCAGTCACCTTTCAACACACATTTACTACTATCAACATGAAACAAAATGTATTTTCATTCACACGTGCAGAGTGACTGTTATAATATTAAATGTAATACCAAAGCACAAAGACCCTTTTTCATACCACTGAATGAGAAAAAAACATAGAACCTTTTAAAAACTGAGCTTTCCTTGCTCTGTGTATTACCTGTGGTTACTTAGTGTTTCATAAAGGAAGTATTTGTGACAATATTGTGTCAATATTGTGACAGTATAAAAACCAGTTTACAACAGCACAACTGCAAAAGTATTCCTACTATCTTTCTCTTTCACAGCACTGTACACATAAAGTATTTTACTCTTTGTTCTTCTGTGAACTCTACTGTGATGAGAGTTTGGAATTCCAGTACAGTACCTGTGCTGCCTGTGCAGTGACATCCTACCCTGGACACCACAGATCTCATTGATTTGTGCCAAACCTGCCCTTTGGGGAAAGATGGAAGTTTCCAAGGACTGAAGGAGCATGACTTCTAAAGCTAACACCTTAGCACTTCAGAATTACTTGGCTGAGTCCTGATACTGCCTCGTTCTAGCCCTTGGTAAAGACCTCTACTTCATCCTTTCTCCTTAGATATCTCAAAGACAGTGAATAGAGTATTTTAAAGCTTATTTTTAGTTCCAAATACACACTCATCTATACACACAGCCCGGGAACTCTCTCCTGCCTGCAGCAAACTTCATCAAGGTGCTGCCATACCTGGTGCAATAACGGGTTTGCAGCCAGCAGCAGAAAGCTGGGGACATTTAACAAAGGCACACTCAGTGTGAAAGCCATAGTCTGAGAGAACCCCTACAGCCTGGCAGTGCCCGTAGTAGTCGACAGCCACGCGGTCGGAATAGGCAGCACAGACACTGCTGTAGGTTTCCCCGTTGTGCCCACAAACAGGCTCCATGGATCTGCAAAACGCCTGAAATGCAGAGAAAAATGGTTCTGAGGTCATGCTACAGACAAAAAAACACCTTAGTTTTAACATCACCTGCTAATATTGCAGGTGACATTTTAAAAAGGATGCAATCGAGAGTAAATAACCCGTCGGTTTATGAATGGGTACTAAATGCAAAGAATAAGTACTTAAAGAAGGTGACAGGAAAAAAATCTAAGTTGGAATATGAGAAATGCTCAATAAGACATGTTTTGGAAAATAATAATCTTTGTTCTGTGCTAATGCATAAATAAAATGACCATGTCATTAAAATTAACTTATTAATTTAACTAGATTTAAGATAATTATAATTTTATTATGTAATAAAGGTATTATTTTAGGAATAAAATTAATTTCTTAACACTTGATATTATAGCATGTGTCAATAATTTAATTACTTACTATTACCTTATTTATTCACTCATCTCAGTGGTATTGTGTTCTTAAATTTCAGTGCACGTGTGCACAAGTATTTCTAACACATTATTTCAGAAGTAAATGTACACATTTACTGCAAAAGGATAAAATCAATTACTAGACATCTCTGTCAAAAATATATTTACTGAGAACATCTGTAACAATACATTTATTTTGTCCATTTTCTCTCAGAAAAACGTATCTAGTGTGTCACTTGATTAAAAAGCATGTAAGGGTCAAAGAATGGTAATGCAGTTTCCTCCTAACCCACCTGTGCACATGTATTAGTCAGCCATAGTCAAGAGGTCAAAAGCCAAGAAACCGAAGCTTTTGAGCATGGACTGAAGCAAATGGAATTGTTAAGGTCTCTGCAGACAAGACATGGCTACTACTTTCATCCAAAGTTTTGTGAAATGACACAACTCATTACATTATTTCTCGATAAGGTCCTAATATTTTGTTAAACTAGTCTTTCAAGTAAGACACTATAGCTACATGATATCTTCTACACAGTAAGACAATTACAGTTTCTGTGTTACACACCTAAGCCAACGTGACAGAGAAGAGGACAAGTAAATCTAAGCACTGAAAATTGCTTTGTATTTTGCAGTCATATAAAAGCAAGAGTGCAAACTTAAGGCTACCAATGTCAAAGACTTTGTGAACTTGGATACAACTAGACATACAGCTTTTGGAGAAAAAAACCCAGCCATGCAATATTCCTTTGATTCTTACTGTTCAGGGGCTGAACGTTCTCTGAATATCTTGTGAGATATCTGAAGTGCAATGAGAAGAATTATCTGTACTTAACGAGGTTGCTGAAAAAGGGCAAGAAAAAGAAGATACAAAGACAGAAAGGCAGAAACTAAAAGTGGGTTAAAAGAGCAATAGCATTTATAATACAGAAAAACTCTGAAAAAATGTTCTGTACTTCTAAGAATACCTTTCAGTTGAGACCAAGAGAAGGTCCCAAATTCATCTTCATAATCTGAGAAAAACCTGGAGATGACCAGCCTACCAAGAAATAAAAGCTACCAACTACTAAAAAAGCTACCAACTTTGGAAAGAGTAGCTCCTGGCTTTTCTTGTGAAGTGACAGAATATCTGCTCTATCAACACTGTAGGAAGGTGTAGGATGGAAGAACTAAACCTGATCCTTCTCAGGGATCCATCTGAAGACCAATCCAATCCAGACTGAAGAAAATATTGCAGACTGCCTGGTCTCCAATAAAACTCAGGTGTAAATAGATCCTGAACAATGAACTTGGTAAACCAGGGGCACAGTTACACAACACTACACACTTGATGACCGAGCAGTAGTTTTTATTTAAAACAAGTACAAATTGGTAAAACCTAGCATTTTACTAACCAAGGAACTGCATTAATTACTGTGAACCTACCTCAGTGCTACCTTTAATAGTGAAAAGTATAGGAAGAATTAATATAAATATCAGAGTACTATCCCTAAGAAAGCTTAAGCAAAGCTTTTGTTTGGTTTTGAGACAGCTGTTAACTAAACCAGATAAAACACTTGACCAAAATCTGAATATAATTTTGTGACAATATTTTTGCACTCATTAAAATTACATTTTTAAAGGGCTACTTTCAATGAAAACATTTTGCAAAGCTACAAAAAACAGAATGCAAAAAACCCAGAACATAGCAGAGCTGAACATTAAAGAACTAAGGAGACTTTATATTTACTGCTAGAACAACTTCCTACCTGGCACGGTCCTCGGTATGCTAAACTTTTCCCTTTCTGGTACAAAGCACACAAGTTACTGTATTCCACATTGTCTGTGTCACAAACAGGATCCCGTGTCTGGTCACAATTTAACTGCCTTGGCACACATTCATGCTGGCTACATTTGAACTTTCCAAAACTAGTCAAGCAAACTTGTTTCTTTGGTATACACCTGCATGAAGTAATCATAATTGCACATAATTTATTAGGATTTCTTTCGTAAGTAAAAAAATATCTGTGCTTTAGAGCTAACTATGATTTAGCAGAGCTGCAGGAAATACAAGTGGTAAAACATTCTGAATAGTAAATTCCAGGTCTGGAACTGGTTCACACTGTTTTTAGTCAATGTGTGAAAATGCAACCATGGTTTTCACTAATTAAACTTTTACCAAGTTCTTTTCAATGGATTTTCAACCATGGCTTGGATAAACTTCTTATTTATTCCCATGCTTAATTTTGTAAATGTATATTAAAGGAAAACCAGAGAAAACAAGAAAACAGTGAACTGCAAGAGGAAAACGTTGCAAAGGTCTAGCCTCATCCTTCCTCAAAAGGGTAGTGAAAGCAAGACTTGGAAGATTATATGGTTTCAATTACAAATAAAAATTGGATTCTAGTTTTGTATCCAGAATATTCTATCACATTCAATCTTGAGTTTTTTTATCAATAGACTGATAAAAGGTCAAATGGCTTTTTTAACAATCTCCTCCTATAAATGACAATAATGCTGCACTGGACTATGTACAACAGCAACTTACTCTCTCTGAGTGCTGCTTTCCTACACATTACGTATTTTCCTTTGATATTAGGGAAGCCTCGTAAATTCTGAGATTTAAACACTTTGCAAGTGGAATGTAAGATCTTAAGTACATTCTAAATGCTTCAGAGACATTTTAAAATGAATATGTTTATTTAGTTTAGGCAACATTATCAAACTGACCCAGAAAAATGTATTGTGTAAAGTCATTTACGGAAACTGCAAGTTGAGGTTCTAAGCAGAATGGTTATTCTGTAAAACTGAAAAACCTCTCTAGGCTTTCAAAATTAGAAATATAAAAGGTAAAAAATGTATAGCCACAATGCAGCATTGAAATTCCAATTTTCAATGCAACACTGGCTACTACAACTAAAAAAATTCAGCGTTTTCTCTGCAGTTTTTTGCCGCAAGGCATTTCAAATCAGAAAAAGAAAAAAAAAATTGCTGTAATCTGTTTTCATGAAAGCAAAGTATTTCACAACTTCTTATAGTGGCTTTCTTTCCAAACAGAAAAAATGTGCAAATTCAAAGGAGACTGCAATATTGCACAACTCTGAGAAAACTGAAGATAGAGATCAATATTATGAGGCACAGACTTTACTTTCTGTGAGACAGGACAGATTGTCTTTTCTTCCGACACTAGTAAACAGCATATTTTTGGTTTACTATGTTTGCCTATACAGATTTTGCTTTTTCTGACACTGAAAAAATAGAGATTGTAAAGACATAGTTTCCACAAGATATCAACCTAATTCAGAGAAACTCAGGTGTTCCAGAGTAATCGATATTTTCATACTTTAAAGATAAAAAACACATATTATTGACTTAATTAGCAAAACTGACAAGATGTTCTGAATGCAGGTGCAGGGATTTTTTAAAAAACTATTAGAAGATGTGAAACAAAAATAGTGAAATTACATTTATAGCCCTTTCAACAAATTTAACTCTCCCACTTTTGAAAGCACACATAAATTCTTTCTGATTGCTAAAACTGAGATCTGTGTAATGAATTTCAACTATATAGCACAACATAAGTGGAATCAAGATTTGGCAGTTATGACAGTCCAGTACTAATTATGATAAATAAACAGTAGTTTTATATAGATATTTGTATTGGAGTATCCCAAAAGTAGAATATTACTACAATATACTTCACATTCAAAGAAAAAAGTAAATCTGCTTAACGAATAGGAGACGCCAAGCTTAAAAACATATATTGCTTTTACCTCTGATTTTTATTACAAGGGTTAGGGTTACAAGGATCCTTGGAAATGCACGATCCAAATTCAAACTGGTTGTCCTGCAGCCCAACACAACGAGCTATACATGCACTTGGATACGTGCGCCCGTTCTGACCACACACTGGTACAAACTGATCAACACAGTTACATGGCAAACCTGTAGAAGCAACACACAAAACAAGAATTTGGTGCACACTTATTTTCTCTGGCAGAAGATACACAGGGAGTCACTATGATATCTTTGCCTTCTAGCAAATGCAAAGATGTGCCTGCCCCACCTTCAATCACTTGCTCACTCCTGTAATTTTAGCAATGCAGTAGGAAGGGAAGCTTGTGCTCTGCTTGCTGATTCTACTCAGCTTTCTCCATTTTCCCCAGACTTCCCATCTCTTCTCCCCAGTGACATTATCCTGTCTCTAGCAATTGTTACATATTACCTGAGGTTTTATCTTTCAGTACCCATTTTTTTTAAAGGTATGTGGTTTTTCTGAAGTGCAGGTTGGACATGAGAAAAGAAAGTTACAATAATATATTAGTAGTAAATTATCAGGTAGCTTCCACTGACACTAAGCTAATCCTTGCTCTAAGAATATTAAACTTACAGTTTCATAATTTGGAAAGTTACCTGTAAACTTCCGACGTTCATCTTCTGAACTATGCTCAGTTAGACACTGACGTGTAGAACATATCAAGTTCCCAGCAAAACATGAACAGACATTACAATCTATATTGAAGGAAGTTCCATGGCCTTGAAATAAAAGAAATTAAGTAAACGCATACAATTAATGCAAACGTACCAGAAGACTATATATGTATATGCTTTACACATATACTACATTTTCATTATTAGTTGTTGCTGTGGTTTTCCTTATTATTTTCTGTCCACATGTGTTTTGCTGGTGTCACACAAGGCACCAACAATCCAGGAGGTTCACTAATGACAATTTCCTTCTCCAAGTGGTAGAGCGACCAATGAGAGAAAGTGCTATGCTGGACCTTGTTCTCACCAACAAGGACAGGATGCTGGACATGAAGCTTAAGGGCAGTCTTGGCTGCAGTGACCACAGAATGGTGGCATTCAGGATCCTTAGGGAAACAAGAAGTTGCACAACAAGCTCACTACCCTGGAATCTAGGAGAGCAGACTTTGATCTCTCCAGGGGTTGGCTTGGTGGGGTACCATGGCATAAAGCCCTGGATGGGAGAGAAGCCCAAGAAAGATGGTCAGTATTCAAGGATAACCTCCTCTAAGTGCAGAGCAGTGTGCCCCAACAAAAAAGGAAGGCAGGCAAGAATTCCAATAGACACAAACAGATCAACAAGGAGCTCCTGTACACACTTAGATGTAAAAAGAAAGTGTACAGAGGGTGGAAGCAAGGACAAGTACCCTGGGAAGAACACAAAGAAGTTGTTGGAGTAGCCAGGCATTAGCTTATGAAGGTTAAAGCCCAGGTAGAATTAAAGCAAGGATTTCCAGGGAAAAGTCTATCAATAACATTCAAATAAAAGGACCAAATAATTAAGAACTGCAAGAAAAATCTCACCATACTGAGAAACTAGGAAAGCATATAGCAGAGGAAATTCCCTGTACTGAACATGAAGTGATTTTCTACAGTTCACACAATGAGCTGTGATCTGGCCATTTCCACTTAGGAACTGGACCATGGTGTTAAGATAGACAGCTCTATGAAAGCATGACCTAAGTTGGTAGCCAAAAAAATCTGTGTTCAAAATAATAATGAAAGGAACAGGATTTTGCTATTACATACACTCCACTGGGCACTTGCACCAATAGTGCAAGTAGTGCAATAGTGCATGATTTTCCAGTTACCATTTCAAAAGAAAATGTAAGTAGAGAAAGGTACATGGCAGAGTAATAAACCAAAAGTATATAACTATATACTATTCCCTATAAGGAATGCTTAAATTGAATAGGAACTGCCTTGGTTAAAAAAACAGAAAGCTGATGGGAATATGACAGAGGTCTGAAAGAGGTTGGAAATGAGGTACCAATCATGACAGAGGTCTGAAAGAGGTTGGAAATGAGGTACCAATCATGCATCAGCTTTTCCCAATAATAATGCTAGTATAAATTTCATGAACTAAAAGGAACCAGTTGAAACAAACTATGAAGGCTCAAATTAAGAGAAATCCCTTTCAAACCTGCCAAGTTGGAATCCAGGAAAAAGCAGCCATTTTTAGTCAGTTATACTGTGCTTAAACCTCAGAACAACATGCTTAAAATAGATCAATTTGTTTTGCTGTTGTTGCTTCATCCCTGCTGCCTACAGGCTACTGTCAGAACTTTTTCCTGCTCAGTCCCCAGACCTCCCACCAGCAAATTCTTCTACCAGAAAGGAAGCTACCTGTTAACAAGTACCACAAAATATAGGTGATGTGAGGCAAGCCAGTGACCTTTTGGTTGAAAAACAGTGTACTAATAACATGCTTCACACAGGACTTTAAACTGGTTTAACAGACACAGTTAAGTATTAATTTAAATAACAGAAGCTTTCACTATATGTAAAACCTAAAAAAGTATTGTATACAGGGACGCAGACAGTAAGTTCTGTATTTTCTAATAAACTCTACATTCAGACCTTCAAGATCTTCATACATACCTCAGAATTCATTACTTGAGGAGCAGGTTCTGTCTTTTATGTATAAAGACATAATTACTGTTCTAATACTTACTTTTTCTTTGTCCTCCAACAATGCATGATTTTTGGAGGTCAACACAATGCACTTCCATGCAGTTTTCTAGCAATCCACTGAGTCCACAAGTACAAATCTTGTAACAACCAACATCACCAGCTGAGGATGGAACCTGAATGAGCGTATCTTGACGGACAATAAAATCTGAGGCTTCTCCCAGTTTGCACCCTATACCCAAGGAGAAATTTTAGCTTGTATTTATTAAATACTTTGGCAAGTGCCATTACACAAAAACCTACTACTTTTTGGCATGTGGAAACCTAAGGTGTTCTGAAAGCAGCCTTGCTCTCTCCCTTGAGACAAACTAACTCATTTCACAGAGGCAACAAGTAGCAGAAATGTAAGATACTTGCTTGAGACAATGTTCTGAGTACCTGTAGGAATGTCACTTTGGAGAAAAAGACTGGCAATTCCAACAGTTGTCAAATAATTTTCCCCAGTTCTGTAGTAGTATGAAATGTATGTGGTATCATTAACACCAAAAATGCTTCACTCTCTTCAATAGAGATTCTAACTTAAAGGGTCTCGAAACCAGACTTTTCTCCTATTTCACATATTTGATTATGTCTTCCTACTCACTTGTACCTCTTAGGTGAACATCAAAGGACTTTGATAGGTAGAGATTAAGAGAGGAGAAAGAAAAAGCAGAAAAAATGGATTAAAAAAAAAAAGAATGGAAAATAAGAAGAATGTTTTTTAAAATTATGTGAGAAAAGCAACAACAAAATAGTAGACCAAATTACCCTAGAAGTGATGAAGTGCAACAAATACCCTGAAACATTCAACCAATAAAAATACTGAATTCAAACAAAAAGTTTCAGAGAAAGTAAACTGTCTCTAAAACATCTGTGTTCTAGAAAAATAGTTCTCAAATGACCATGAATGCAAACGAAATAAAAAGAGCCAGAAAGTAGGCTACAGCTTCTGAAAACACAGGGTAGTTGCGGTAATAGTTCTTTTGGGATATCAGCAATTAACTTTTAAACTTTCAAAAACATTTCAGTAACAGGTACTTATCAGCAAAGTTCAGGTAAACAGAAGTCAAAAAACGCTCACCTGGGACACACAAATAGGGAAGACACAGCTCTCCAGATTGACATCCCTTTCTATTTACTTCACACAACTGATTTGCTGTACATGGATTAGGATTACATGGATGTGTAACATCTTCTACAATGTTACCTAAGGAACTTGGGCCTGAAAAAAGAATATACAGCATCTATATTGATTTAAATGAGGCTTATTTTTCTTCAATATGGCATAGCATTTTTTACACTTGGTAAAAGAGTATTTTTTTTGACAATTCTGTTAATTTGTTTCTAATTTTTAAACTGTACTTTAGAGGCCTTGCATGACATTTCCAAAGTTCAGTCTATGGTCCTGGAAATTTAACCCATATGATTCTTCACAATCAAAATGTATTTATTTATATAAAGAGGTATATATTTCTTTAAAAGAAACAATGAAAATTATTAAAAATAATTACAAGCATTCAAAGTATCTTGGTTTCTAATTTTGCTGCATAGGTATATTGATACTTACTCAGGTATGTATCCAAAGGGATACAGTTCTCCAAGTCATCTGTTGGAGATAACAGTTCACAAATACTTTCAGCTGAGTGGCCTTCAGGGAATTTACTATGATCTCCACATTTCTTCAGAATTTCCACACAATCTGATCTTCAGACAAATAAAGAAAGAGGACTTCATGAACACTACTCGAAGAGGTCTTCTATGTAAAAGATTTCTTAACACATTCTTCCCTTCCCTGAATCCACAGTTTCCCCTTCTGCCTCACAACAGTGCTCATAGATCTTTATGTAAATGTTGTGTTTTACATACAGGGGAAGGAACAAATTTATGACACAAAAACAGGAACTCTTGCTTACACTACTCTTCCTTTGCCATGGGCTTGGTGATCTTTATTTTCTATGACATCACACGCATCTGCCTTTCAAGCATTTTCTTGATTTAATAATGTTTACTATGGGTTGAACTATATACCACTACATGTTCTATTAACTGGCCTCTTTTGTACCCAGTTACCTACTTTCAAAACTGATTTAAAAAAAATTAGTTAAAAAAAAAATAAAAAATTCATATTTTCAGATATTTTTGTCACCTGAAAATTACCTACTTAAATAGCTACTTAAACAAACCAACCAAACAAAAAGTTTTCTAAACACCACAGAGAGATAAAAACCCCACAAGAATAAAGTCAGCTTTACAACGGAAGAATATTCATCCATCTCATTAACAGGTAAGCATCTTCCACTTAGTGATGGAGTTTCAAACAAGCCCATGTACCTTCTGTGCCTGCCTTGCCATGTTATCTTAACATAAGTAAAACACAGTCCTACAGCAGCTTTTTAGTTCTCATTAAAATACTTAGCAGAACTTGTAAACAGTTTTATTCTTCCACAGTACTTACTTGCAGATAATACTTCCCCTAGATTTGCTGTGGCAAGGTTTAATCTGCAGCGAGCAGGCAATTGCCTTCCACATTTCTGGTTGGCATTTTTTAATATCAAGCACGGGAATATTTATAAATGGCATTTTGATACTCCCTTTTTCCCACAGCTTCATGTCATTCATGGCTCCCTGGTCTGACTGAGTATTGCAGCTCCTAAAAAGTTCTGTTGGTCTGAAAAGAAGAAGTTAAGATATGGCATGTATACAAGAAAGAGGAAAACCCACATACCTTTCACCACTGAATTATACAAACTTTGTATGATTTGCTTTTTGTCATGCAAATAAATTAACCCCTTCCACAATTAAAAAGATCAAAATCAATTTGAATTCTGTCTTTAAGAAAAATGAGCTCTTTGAGTCTCAAGGTTGAAACTCCTCACCTCTACCTATTACATCAAATATCACTTAAATTTTTCTTACTTGGAGAAAGCTGACTTAAAAGCTAGTATCTTAGATATTCTGAGCTTCTGTGTGAGTGTTTTCTGATGAATCACTAATGCAAGTTGATTTATCATTTATATTTGCCTGGGGTGAATGTATTGGATATGTGATTCTACTGCTCATGTAGCACTCATGCCAGTGTGTATTATTTCTAAGAAAGGCCAGAGATTTCTAATAGGTAACAAAATTATAAATGTTTTTTTTGAAACTCAAACTATTTCAGTTGTAATCTTGCAACTACAGATTCAGACACCATTTATAAATCATGCATTTTGCCCTATACAGTGTAAAACTACAGAAATATATCTGAAAGGAAAAGAATTTCGAAAAACAGTACCATGGAAATTTAACAAACATTTGAAAATTTATTTATAATGCACAACATTCCAGTAATCATGGCTTACTTCTCTATAAAGTAAGTAAGACAGATGAATATGTTGCTAATATATAATGACATTTTGCAAGTTCATGGGTTAGATGACATTTTGCAAGTTCATGGGTTAGCTTTTAATCTTTTCAGTTTTGTTATGCCAGTTGTTAAATACATTTCCACAAGTCTATTCTAAAGAAAAACTTTTTAAATTATATAAAAGAATATTTGCAGAAAGATGGCTACATACAATCTCAAACCTGAAAAAAAAACCTTTTATTTTTTAAATCAAAGCACAGGAATTCTTTTAGAAAATATTCAGTGTCTTTCTCCTACCTGTTATTAAAATTAGTGCAGTAAGTAAGATTTCTACAGCCCAGCTGACAAGGCTCTCGCACATCTGCTAAACAGGTCAGCATGGAAACTTCAACTGCATTATACTCACAAAAGCGATCAAATTCTTGCCAGCTCTGTGAATTGCCCCAGCTCGTGCTGTAAAGTTTAGTGCAGAGCTCTCTGAAAAAAAATATACACGAAGAAAATAAAATTAAATGAACACCAGGCATTCAGATATACTAGAGTCTGTTTAATGTCACTGCTAATCAGAAGAGCCTACACTCACTGTAGCAGATTGTGTTAGCACCTACAGTTTTCAAGAGTATAAATATGTTTTGCTTAAAGCACTGTTTTCCAAGTTTTCCAGTCTGCTTAAGAATCTTTAAGCTAGTAAGACTGAAAGACTTCAGAATATAAACTGCAATATCAAATAAAAATTTAATAGCTGGAAAACTGAACTAGTGACTTTGAGTTGAGAACTATCCCAGCTAATTTTACCTGTAATAAATGTAGATTGACAAGTTAATGAACAAATTCTAATCCCATCCTTCAACTTCAAATCACAACTACTCCTATTAAAGAAGTGATGGGCAAGCAAAACGTATTTCTTATTTTGCCCTGATGTTTGAAACAGGTGTACAGTTTGTCACTTGTATTTGAGATGTCTCCTGATGTCGGCAATACCCAAGCCACTTTGTTCAAAGCAGTATCCTACAAACCACAAGTGAAGGAATAGAACTTCACTGCACAACTGAAGTCTACTGTATACTGAAAACAGGAAGAAAGGATCCACTTTTAGAACCCACTGCCAAAGCAAGCTACTAAAAGATATTACATCAAGTGCTCTATTCAAAGAAACAGCATAACTTCAGGAGTCTACTACTAATCTCATCGTAAAATCCAACTTCAGGATCTGTTGTTTTGTTCCTGGAAACTTTGATATAAAAGGAAGCAATAGCTCAAGAATCAATGCTTGGAACTTTAGTTATTTTTCACTGACAAAAATCTGAATAGCAACTGGTAAAGAAGACTGCCAAGATTTTAATATGCCGCAACCAGGTTCTTGAGAATTTGTGCTGTTCATTGTCCCCTGGCTTTCATTAGCATCAGGTTAGGGCCTCTTCATCTTGTCACAATATTGGCAATTATGATCACAAGTAAGGCACAAGTTTCCATAGTGTGTTTGCTATAATAAGACAGTGCTGAATGTGAGAAAAGTGTGATTACTCTTATAAAGCAGTACTTTCTGATAAAACGCAAGTGTTGAACAGAATGCAGCATCCATCTTATTACCTAAACCTGTATTTTTAATAAGAGGTCACAGAACTCTTTATTTGATGTACAAAGCAGGACTAAGCTGAAGGCTTCATACAGGACAAACTGTGAAACATTTTCATAATTGTGAATTAGGGTAGAGAGGTACTGACCTACACATGGAAGAATTTGCTTTAGAACAGCAATGGAGCTTAGCTCCATCGAGGCCTGTTGAAGGTGGAGGGTGCACAGTGACTCCTGGGTGCACAGACCTTGAACTTTCAAGAAAACATTGCCAAAGTGGATCTTGAGGGAGAGGCATTGTTTTACAGCCTTCTATAAGACCATCAACAATTTCAAGCTCTGTTTTCATTGACATCAAAATTCTTTTACAAGCACTCTGACATGCATAGTCTTCTGCTCTATCACAGCAATACAAACCTGTTAAAAGTTAAAAATAGTTAATGCTCAAGCACACAACAACCAAGATGTATGAGAAAAAAGTCCTCAGTAAGTACTATAAGGGGGATTTTTCCCATCCCCAAAATACCCAAAATAATATCACTTCTTTTAAATGCAAATACAATCAACTCTGGAAAAAACACAACAACAATATGTAGAATTAAAAACAAATAAAAGTAAATAATGCACCTACAAACAAACATTATCATTATATAACATAATATAATTAGATTATAGGAATACAGTGATACAATTTATACAATAGACATATATAACACATTTTTCATTAAAAGGGCATATAATCTTCAACTGTTTTCAGTATTTTTTGTAACCTTTATTAAAGAAGGATTTTTTATACTTACTATCTGTAGGATTTCTCATTGGATATGATTGTGTATAGTTGTTCACACAGAGTATAAGCTGAGGGCTAATTGATGCACAATAATTTTCAACTGCTTTAATTTGTGATGGACCAGGAGAAGAGTCTGTCCGAAAGATTGCTTGACAATATTCCCGACAGTTTGTATGATGTCCTGCATAACTGCAACAGACTGATCCCACTGGGGAAAAAAACAGAAAAACAATAGAATATCTAGGGGTTCATACACAGAGAAATAAAGAAATGAGCTTGTGTGTACCACACATAATGATGCTCAAGGTATAAGTGTGAAAAAAATGAAGAAATTCTTCAATGCTCTATTCAAGAAATCTCTACTTACAGAATGACTGGGAATATATTTAACCAGCCAAACTACATTTGTTTGTTTGGCTGCAGAAGAAGGTCCCTAAAGCCATCCTGAACTCAAATTAAATTAGTAAGCCTTCTGAATTTTATCTCTGGGTATTTTGTTCTTATTTAAGGTAAGCAGACTTGTCCTATAAATTAATTATTAAACAAATATTAATAGTAAACAAGTGAATATGAAAGTGGTACCATAAAACTAATTAAAAAACCCTACACTACTGTGATTGATTAATTTCCATACGTTATAAAATATAAACTTCTTGGGAAATACCTATACTAGAATTCATTCTGAGACACTGATTTATTTTCATTTTATATGGACAGACACCAGGCAACAAAACACTTTCATCATGCAAGATTTTATCTGTAAATTTAATTTTGCTACTTAACACTCATCAAATGCAAAAAGCAGAAGGAAAAAAGGAGCTTCTAAGCAATCATAAAATAGGACAGAAAAAACAAATAAAGATACACAAATTAAAAACTGATATAAATTATATGAGCAGCTCAATCTCCTTATCACTTGAGTAAGAAAATGTATGCATGTGGTTTGTCCTTTTATGGAGCTGAATCCATGTGATTTGAGTACACCCATGGAATTTCTTACATTTTAAAGAAAAAAAGATAGAATGATATTAAAAAAAAGGACAAACTGTTCACTTCATACTTACTTTCATTTCTGTTAATACAACTAAAGAGAGCATTCTGAAATCAAAACAAAAATAGTGTTATACATTAGAAAACTTCCATTAAATATAATAGCATCCAGTCATTTCTTATAATGAATTAAAAAATCTAACCTTATTATGATTTGCTCCAATAGGATTGGATTCAAACAAAAACTACACAAAACCACTGAAAGCAGGAAAAACTTAGAAACAGCATGCTTTAAAAGGATGTCCCAAAATGTCGTTTATTCTCTTTTTTTGGTTTGTTTTTTAATTACAACAATTTTAGGGATTCTATGTGAAAAAAGGAACTCTGCACAGATGCACACATGCAAGTAGGAAATCTCAACTCACTTGACACCAAAATATATTAAAAGCTAAAGCATGCTGTTAACTCTCAAACTGCAGCCAAAAGGTACAGTTGGAGGGAAAACACAGCAAAACATCAGCAATTCAGGAGGTTCCTGGAATGCATTGATAACAATGCCTTTCCCTTATACCATGGGATAAATCCAGGGAAGGGAGAGGAGCCAAAGGAAGCTGGTCAGTATTCAAGGATAACCTCCAAGCCCTGGAGCAATGTCACCCAACAAAAAGGAAAGCAGACAAGAATGCCAGAAGGCCTGCATGGATGTTCCTGTACAAACAGATGAAAAAAGACTACCTACAGAGCGTGGAAGCATTTGAAATTGCTGCAGTTTGGAGTCCTACATGACAGTGTAAAGATTCAGAGGCCAATTACACTCCAACTGAAAGAGAAATACTGGCTGCTTATGAAGGAGTTTGAGCCACTACAGAAGTGATTGGTACTGAGGCAATGCTCCTCCTGCTACCCCATCTGCCAGTTCTGAACTGGATGTTCAAGGAGAGGATCTCACCTACACACCGTGCCACTGATGCCACCTGGAGTAAGTGGAGTGCCTCGATAAAGCAGTGTGGTTGAATAGGGAGCTGTGATCATCCAGACATCATCGAGGTGATTACGAACTGGCCAGAGGGTAAAGACTGTGGAATGCCACCAGATGAGATAGTGAACCCTCCTGAGGAAGCCCCTCCCTATAATGAACTTTCAAATAATGAGAAGTTTGTTTTCTTTACCAATGGATCCCGGCATCTTGTAGGAAGTCAGCAGACGTGGAAAACAGCAGTTTGGAGTCCTACAGGACAAGTCACTCAAGCAGCTGAGGGGGATGGTGAATCCAGCCAGTTTGCAGAGGTAAAAGCCATCCAGCTGGCCCTGGACACTGCTGAACAGGAAAAGTGGCCAATGCTTTACCCCTACACTGACTCATGGATGGCAGCAAATGCCCTGTGAGGGTGGCTGAAGGGATGGAAATGGGACAACTGGCAGCACAGGGGAAGCCTATTTGGGCTGCCACTCTGTGACAAGATATCACTGCCTGGTTAGAGACACTGAGGGTGAGGGTAGGGCACGTGGACAGCAGGTGCCTAAGAGTGGGGCCAGTGAAGAACATCGGGAAAACCATCAGGTGGACCAGGCAGCTGAAGTGTTTCAAACAGATTTAGACTGGGAGCACAGAGCTGAACTGTGCTTAGCTTACTTGGCCCATGGCACTTCAGGTCACCAAGGGCAAGATGCAACATACCAATGGGCCCCTGACCAAGGGGTGGATTTAACTTTAGACACTATTACACAGGTTATTGATGATTGTGATGTATGTGCAGCAATCAAACAAGCTATATGGTTAAAACCTTTGTGGTGCAGGGGATGTTGGTGTAAATACAAGTATGGAGAGGCCTGGCAGATTACATCACACTCCATCAGACTCTCCAGGGTAAGCGCTATGGGCTCACAATGGTTGAAGCAAGCACTGGGTGGTTGGAAACGTACCCTGTGCCTCATGGCACTGCCCATACTGTGCATAATGGCCACTGCCCCATTTCTGGGGCTCAAAAGGCAAGTGTTGTGGTGGCACAGTAGCCCAGAGAGGATCGAGTCAGACAATGGGACTCATTTCAAAATCCATCTCATAGACAACTGGGCTAAAGAGCATGGTGTAGAGTGGATACACCACATTCCCTATCATGCACCAGGATATGGAAAAATCAAACTCTACAATGGCTTGTTGGAAACCATCCTGAAAGCAATGGGTGGTGGGACTTTCAAAAACTGGGATATGCATTTGGCAGAAGTCACTTGGCTAGTTAACACTAGAGGATCTATCAATTGAGCCAGGCTTGTTCAATCAGACCTTCTACATACAGTGGATGGGGATAAAGTCCCTGTTGTGTGAGAAAGGAAAAGTCCCTGTTATGTGTATTAGAAAAAAACGTTTGGATCTACCCTGCTTTGGGCAAAGACCAACCCATCCACTGGGGCTGTTCCTGCTCAATGCCCTGGACATACTTGGTGGGTTATGCAGGAGGATGGGGAAGCCCTTTGTGTACCACAGGGGAACTTAACTCTAGCTGAGAACATTTAGTTTCACTTTGTATAGTTTTAATTGTTACATAATAGTAATTAGCTGTATTAAGTGTTTTTCCCTAGGATAATGCACTGGCATCCAAGAGTCTCAGGAAGAATTTGCAGCACACTGAGGGCATGAACCCTGACAGACCCTGCACCATCTGTCTTGCTTTGAGAAACTGCCATAATGAGAATCTGCAGCCTGGACTTAACAAAAATCTTGTTTAAAGACTGGGGCATTGCTGGGTGAATGAGAATGGAGAGAAATGGAATAAGGGGTGGAATGCAATCTTTAAATATAAGGAACTGAAGCAGGAGGGCTTTCAGACTCTGAGAGGGGCAGAACACAGAGGGGTCTCTTCCCTCCCATTCCCTGCCCATACTCTCTAAGCTCAGGCAGACCCCAGCCCCTCCTCTCTTTCCCCCGCTCCTCGCTTCGCTGCTGTTCCCCTGCGCTCCTTTACCCCCAGCTCCCCACCTGCTCTCCAGAATCCACATCCATCGGGTGCTGGGAAGAGCCCTGGAGCCCCGTCCTGAATAGCCCTGCCTCAAGGGCCCTCAGGAACCTATCCCTGCTGCCATCGAGATCAGGTTGCATATATATATATATATATATACACATACACACACACACACACACATATATATTTATATTTATAAATTTGTATATACTTTCCAACTTTAGGTCTCTAATCTTTATTCCCCTTTTATCTTCCCTTTGTGGGGGGTGGAAATAGAGAGTAGTTCTGCCCTTTGATTTGTGGTCCACCCAAACTCCTAAGCTGTGACATCTTTTCATTGTGTAATGTATTTGTAGAAAGTTTTTTTGTTTTCCTTTACAGGAGTAGCCAGATTGAGCTGGCTGGGCTTTTGTCTCCATAATATTTTCTCTACATAACCTAACTAGATCCCTGTACTCATCCTCAGATGTCTACACCCTCTTCCAAAGGAGTTAAAACTCTTTTTCCTAAGTCCCAGTAAAAGCTCCCTATTTAGACAGGTTGGTCATCTTCCCTGCACTTTGTCTTACAGTACATGGGGACAGCCTGCACCCACGCTTCTAAGACTTCCATTTTGAACAATGTCCAGCCTTCTTGGACCCCCTTGTCCTTTAGACCTGCCTCCCAAGGCACTCTCTCAAACAGCATCCTGACCGGGCCAAAGTCTACCCTCCAGAAGTCCACGGTGGAGGTTTTGCTAATCTTCTCCTTACTTTACCTAGGACTGAGAGTTTCACCATTTTGTGGTTGCTAAGGCTCCTGACCACTACACCCCGCACAAGTCCCTCCCTGTTTGTGAGCAGGAGATGTAGCAAGGCACCTCCTGTGCCATGCTCACCAGCTGTGTTAGGACGCTATCTTCCTCACACTCAAGGAACCTCCCAGCCTGTGTCCTCTCTGCTACATTATGCTTCCAGCAGACATCTGGTAGGTTGAATTACCCCACCAAAACAAGGGCTGATGATTGCCCCTTGTAATGCTGTGGACTTCCTCTCAGGCATCATGTTTGGAAAGGACCTTCAAGATCATAAAGTCCAACTGTCAGTCCTACACCACCGTAGCCACTAAATCATCTCCTGAAGTGCCACATATACACATTTTTTTAAGACCTTGAGTAAATACAGAACATATGCCTATTCACAGGAGGGGCACATACAGGCAGTCTCATCTCCACTAGGCAGTTTCAGTATATACCCCACACTTTCTGCACCGTTTCCCTTACAAACTCACCTTGAGAGAATCTTAAATCCTGACTCCAGAGAGCTACGCAGT
Source organism: Heliangelus exortis (assembly GCF_036169615.1). Taxonomy (NCBI): domain Eukaryota; kingdom Metazoa; phylum Chordata; class Aves; order Apodiformes; family Trochilidae; genus Heliangelus; species Heliangelus exortis. The sequence goes on along the minus strand of NC_092423.1, from coordinate 57,358,562 downwards.
AAGCACACTTAAAGAATCAGAGAATTCTACAATCCCAATTCACTTTTTTCATTTTTTTTTCTCATTAAAGTTTTTAGGTACCCAAGTAAAAACATGATTTGTTTTCACATGCTTTTCTTCATTTTCATAGCTTTCTTCATCATCGTCTTTACTGTTTTTCATTTAAAAGTAAGTACTTCAGAACACTGATTAGCTCTCTATGCATAAATTACCATTCAAATGAACTAGCACTGCTGCATAGAAAGTTCTGATGAAAATCTGAAGAGCTAAAAGAGCTACTTTCAGTACCAAAAGATGAAAGACTCACTTTGTAACTTAGATTTGAAAAGCCTCAAACATTGATGTTTGTTTGTATCATGCCATTAATAATTGTATTTTATGTTGTAATTTAAATCACAAGTTCCATCTTGACCGTTACTCTTTATGTCATGTGAATCATAGTGCCACAATCCTGGTTTCTACAGACTCATAATTATATAAACACTTTGATAATATATTTTTGCATACTGAAGTATGTTGAGTCAAACACAAGAATATAAAGAGGACAGTCACAATACTGCAGTGAGCAGCATCACTTTCTTCTATTTACAGTCAGAAATTAATTTAAACCATGGTTAGAAGTGGCACTGAAATAATGACACTAAGAAAATAAACACAAACCTAGGTGAAAAATAAAGCTAACTTCCCATGAACACCAGCTACTTGTAATTAGAACGACCATGAGTAAGAATAAAACTATTGAGAATACCTCACACAAAAATTCAAGCAAGTCTGCCAAAGATAAAACACATAAAACCTTACAAAGCAACAATTCAGACATTTTATTTTCATTCTTATAATAACCTATACCAAATTTTAGATATTTTCTCCCAAGAGCTGGGATACTGAATTTCTCTGAGACCGATAATAAAGTTGCAGCAACATTCCTCATCCCAGCACCAAATTTTCATCTGATTCACTTCAGATTTTTCCTCTCACTACCCACAAAACAAATCCTGTCACTTATTCATTTGTGTAGCATGGAAATCATGGAAGCAGAGCTTGTAGGCAAAATCACCATTTTTCATCTGTAAGGAACAGATTAATACTGTTTCCTATATGCTCCTGTCATTTTTATAGCACCATACATCTTTCTCTATGGATGCCAGACAATGATTATCAGAAAGTCACTGTTTCAATATGGCCATCTGATTCCTTTGGGATCCTCCATGTATGAAAAAAGAAACAACTGTCAGACAGGAATTGCTGCACAGAACATCACTCTGATGCAAAACTCACTGTCCTCAGAAGCTGCTGAAATTAGACTTCTCCACACTCACCCTGTATAATGCACTTGGCATAAAAACCATCCAGGTAGAAAGCAACACTTAACTTTATTAATCAATGCACTGAGACAGTAGAGACTCCTGAAAAGTCTGTCTGTTGTGGTTATACCTAAGTACTTGACCAAACTGTTAGCACAAACAGTACTTAGAGTCATAAACAGTAAAAGGGATCGTAATGCAGCTATAAACTCCACTAAAATTTGTCAAATTATTTAAAAGTTGAATGATACGAGAAAAGTTATTAAGAAGCAGTTCAGGGATATTATTGTCACTGTCCCATATAGCTAGGATTGCAGTTTATAGCTATACACAAACCAGAGAATCTTGAGAAGATTATGGTGTCAACCAATGTTCCTCCCATAAAGGACTCTCATTGAGATAAAATTACCTTCTTACAGCAATTTCACACAGGCAGGATGTCCTAACCAGATAATTAATTTTCTTGCTGTACTTTGAAACTGTAGTTCCACAGACTGCTGAATCACTCTAATAGTGCTTTTATTTCTGATAAAAGATGGTGGTCTTACTTCTCTTTTATACCTTTTTAAAACTGTTGCATAGCCTTGTGTATTTATTTACACCAGCTCTGACACTAATCACCTTCTCATGACCTGATTTTTCTGAGTAACCCTGCTGAAAACTGCTTTTCCTTATCTCCTAGCAATACAAACCAAGAGATTTCAACATGTTTAATACTGTTAGAACAGAACAGAATAGACCAGACTAGAACACAACCAAACATAATGATTTTTTAGAGATAATCTTTTAGAAGGAACTGCCAGATGCCAGAGGCAGAGAAAGGTAAGGAGAAACAAGTTTGTCTGGCTAGCAGCAGGAGGGAATGTTTATGGAAAAAGGGCAATTGCAGAAAGGAACAGGAAGAACTTCAGCTGTACTGAGTTGATTAAGCAACTCACCATATTTCATGAAACTGTAGTGCCCGTAGCCACCACAGAACATAGTGTTAGTTAGGGTGCTGACTTTGCTCTTTATGTAGGTCTGGATAATCATTGAGTTTTCCAGCATGTAATGGTACACATATGGGAAATGTATACAGACATGAGAAAATCTTAAAAAAAAATAATAAAAATTAGTGTGTAGTCACCTGCTTGTAAATAAAGCTGACAACAGCATTAGATGTTCAGTCTGATTGGAATTACTAACCATAATTTCATTACAAAACACAGAATTAATGCCCATCTCTAGAGTAAAACAGCACTCATATTTAAGAAATAGAAGCTTCCTTTCTGAATCTACTACTGAACTGTCAGAAGAGACAGTGAAAACAAAGAAAAGATAAAACAGAGAAATACGCAAGGAAAATCAAACCCAACAAACAAAAAGAAGCCTCCAGAAAACCCCAAAGAGCAGAATAGTATGTCCTCTTTCAAGAAAGAACTAGGTCATCAAGATTTGGGAAAACGAGGATAAAAAGGCAATACCATGTACACACAGAGTCTGATACTCTATTTTTAGCTTGTGAAAAAATATTAAATGGTGTTAAATGCTGTTATGGGAACTGAAAAAGGCAATTGAAGTTTATCCAGCAGAGAACACTGACCAGTCTTCCTCATCAGAAGCTCCTTGAAGAATATTTTAGCCAGTACTGCAGGACCTAACTGGTTTCGCTTTTTTTGGAGCTCATCAGCTGCAGGTAACGGCTGCAAAACAAAATGCATGCACAAAAACACAAATAGAGCAGAACATTTTGCTAAATGAAGAAGTCTTCTGCATTGCAAGGCATTATTTTATATTATAAATGATTTTTTTCTAAATGGCTGTCTCTTGTGTCTTTAATGAAAAGTGACAGCAAAGCTGTTCTTCGACACCAGAACTAAGAGTATTTTGCTAAAAAGTGACGGTTACTTTCCTCCCCCAAAACTTTAACAGTATCTCTATTCTACTAACTCTGGTAAAAGGTAAGTTTTGTAATGTTGTCTTGGGCAACCTAATATAGATGCAATGTATATCCAGTTATGGCCCTCTTAATTTACAAGTACTACCTACAGCTAACAAATACACTAGGAAACAAAATGCTCCACTCTGCGAGAACAGCAGTGGAATCTGTTCCACTGTTAATCCCTCACTGACTTTATTTAATCCTCAAATTTATCAACAGATGATAATCAAGTCAGAAGATAAGCTACTAAAGTTTAGTGGAGGCAGCTGAAGTTTCAGATGACAGTGCACATCTGTTAAGAACTTAAAAAAACTTGCAGTAAGTAATAAGATTTTGCTTGATTATGTAAACCAGTGAACAAGTGAGAACACTTGCACAGCAAGGTAGATCAAAATCACTGTAACTTAAATTTTGGCAAGATCATTGATTGTTCTATCAACCTTCTTGGAAAAGTAGAGAATAGAGACAAAAAACACCAGTGGCTAACAAAAATATTAGCTATGATGTGTAGTATATGATCAGAGTCCACCCTGAATTTGTTAACTAGTACTTCCAGAGACCACACACATCTATGTGCCTTAGTAGTTCATTAAAGTTGTTTTCGAACGTTTTCCTAAATGATGTAAAAAAAAGTTTCTTAAGTTATAATATGTTGTCTTTAAGTGATGTGCACAAGTGAGAGCTAAAACCTGACTTCATTTTTCAGAAGGGGTAATTACTAACCAGCATTCACCTTCAGCATAAAGTGAGATCATATGACCTTAGATAACAAAACAAGCCAGTACTGTAAAACATTGAGTACTTTTCTGAATCCCTACTACAGCCCTTAAGACTGCAGGCACTGCATTGGAAGTTGCTGTATTTAAAAACTGCAGAAAACAGATTAAGCTAAACAGTGCTCCGATCTGAAAATCACCATGAAACAGTCCAAGGACATCAAAAGCGTTTACAAAAAGTTTTAATTGTTTGTCAAAAATAGTTTAAAGAACAGAATGAAATAACGGGCAACATTTCCAATTCAATTTCGACTGCATGGCAGATGTTAATAGTGCTCAGCTGAAGCAAGGCTTTTAAAATGCAAATTTAATAGAGAACATTGAATGTCTTATTTAGTACCCATGAAATAAGAATGGGAGTTCTTAATGTGCAGAGGTGAAGTCACAGTATGCAGTGTAGATACCCAAGAACTGCAATCTAAAGGAAATTTTAGTACCACCCTTTCCATGCACTGATGGAGAAAAAAGTGATCTTAAATGAAATAATAAAGCTTTTACAGCTTATTTCAAGATTTGGACATTATTTTCAGTTATTTCTCTAAGCATGTATTCTACTCAAAGATGAACCTCAACCTTTAAACTTTTAAAAATAGGAAAATCAGAAAAATCATACATACAATCCATATGGTCTCAACATGTTTTTCTTCTTCCTTTGACTACTACCTACCTTCTTTTTAGAGGAAGATGCACAGGACAGCAAAAAGCTGGAAGAAGTAGTGAAAGATAAAGAGACTTGAGATGCACAGAACTAGAGAAAAAATGAAGGTGACAAAAATGAGTATCTGAGAAGTAGAAGATGGGAAAAAGGACTACCAGATTAAAATCTTTCAAAAGTAAGAACATATGATCAGCAGAAAAAGCATCTTCAATTAATCTTTTTGAAAAGCGGGCACAATGCTAAAGTGATTCTGCTACTGTAAAACCTGACACTCCACTTAGCAGCTTCAACTTTGTGACACCTCTGCTTGAAGTCTGGGTTTTTTTCACTGCTCTGAACTTTATACCCTGGAACACTTACCTCACTCTTCATGGTCACTAACTTAGAGAGAAGCTGAAGGGTAAATCCTGAAGTTGCTTCCCCAATCTCAAAAGATTACAGCAAAGTATTCAATTCAATCAACTATTTTAAGAAGTTTGTGAAAAACCTCTGAGAGATCATTATGCCAGCATATAAGAAAGCTATGAAAGCTATGAGAGTGTTTACAAAACGGGAATTAAATATTTTAATATTTTTATTCAGATAGTTTTTACTTACATTTCATGTACTTAAATTCAATATCTCAATAACAGCTTTCAGAACCAATTAAGATGCACCATGATCTATACTGTATGCTAATTCTCAAATTGGATCCTCATTTTTAGTGAATGAAATATTAATTTTTTAAACACATTATGTATGACATTGCATGTCTGTGATTCACGTGCTGTTTCTGATCTTATGTTACCTCTTTCATTTTTAACTCGCCAATCCCTTCCCAGTTGTTCATTTTCTTCCCCAGCCATACCCAGAGTACAAAATATGGTACCAGTCACAGGAAAAGAAACTTCTTACAGAGAAAGCAGAACACATTCACCAAGATTTTTTTTTTTAAAAAAAGGAGAAAGGATGACCACAGTGTGAAAAAGTACAGGTTCCCTCAACAAATATTATTTGGAATCTCCTGTCTTAGGCAAAACTTCCTTGAATTTTATATAAATGATGAGTCTCTTGAGTGAATTGTAAATACTACTTTTCACTGGTATCTGTAAGCCTAGATACATAGTAAAACCCACAAAATTCTGTAATAACTGAAGATCTACCATGTCAGATGGTTAATTTCTGTCCCTAAAATAGTATCTGTATCTATTTCTCCTAGTGTTCATAAAAAAAATAAACATTCCTTCTTCACCAACCAAGAGGGTGATTCTTTCTTTCATCATTTTTCTCCCTCTCCTCTTTTAGTGTCACAGTTAGAACGAGTTAAGGTTATCTGTGTAATAACTCTTGAACAGGAGTGAGGGGGACACTTTCCAAAATTCCAGATAAAAATTGCAGAAAGAAGAACTAGAAAACCTAAAAAAGATGGCTATCACCATTTTGTGGTCATTCTTTACCTTTCCTCTCCCGTTATCCTTCAATCCATATTGGCCAACCTCCTACAGCAATGCAGAAATGTACAAAAAAAGAAGGAAACAGACCAGCAAAATAGAGGTGAAGCTCAGATGTTGACAGTATAGCATATCACAGCACAAGATGAGACAGGACTACTTAACATGAGAATTCATTTTTATGAGAACAAGCTATGGTAATTTTAACAGTGATGAATCTAGGAAAATACTCTGTAAAAGGACCAAAGGGGGGAAAAAAAAGGAATTCTATGTTTCCTAGGAAAACAGGAAATCTGTTCCACTTCTGCCCAAATCAAGAGAACAGAGAATTGTCTGGTAACCTGAACTGTTGATTATGAGCAGAATTTCTGTAGGACTACCCAATTCAAGGCAGTAGTAAATGAGACCAAAGCAGAAGGAGGTGGAGGAGGAATATGGATTTTAATCAAGAAATTGATTGCAAGAAAGGAGGTCCTAGCAGAATAGCATTTCTATAAACTGTGTTAAGAAGAATATAGGTAAAGGCAGACTTCTGAAAATATCTTGATGGTTAATTTAAACAGCAGAGTAGGAAAAATAATTGCAATCATCAGTATTTTCACTGATATTACAAAAAATAATTAATTTAAAATTATTTACATTAGGGTAGGATAATTAAACTGTTATTCTTTCCTGTGTCTATTTCTTTAGGTCATTTTTAAGCTGACTCTTCTATTACAGAAGCCAAAATGTTTCAGATGGAATAAATGCTTACAATGCATGCTGAATTTCATCAGAATTCCTACGAAAAAAATTTTTTCAAGCCATGTCTCAATTTTGGAAGTTGTGTAATTTCATTCAAATTAAGATACAGGTAAGTCTAAAAAAAACAATCCCTTTTTCAGAAAATTATTTTATTTTTAGAAAAACTGTAGAGAGAGGCAATTGACATTTGGATGAAAATTAGTCTATGCTGAAATGCAACTATAAGAAGACTGGATTTTCTCTCTTTTATAGGATTCATTTTACAGAATTTATGACAGCTGATTTTTAGTAAGATACATCCACACACACACATACACATACCTCATATTCCTTCCTGCAGACCTTCAAAACGTCGTTCTTTGCAGAAGCCTGAAAGACAAATTCTCCATTTATAGTAGAAAATTATAAAATCATATTGCAAAATAAAGATGATTCCACTTATATATTAATAACCATGAATTCATGATCTATTTAAATGTTTCTTTTTAAGAACCTAAAGAATGCATGTAAAGCTTTAAGAAAAAAAGCAGAAATCATGACTGTCAACGCTACATTTAATTAAAAAACAGAAACCTTGTATTTCTGCACCAAGTCAGTTCATATTGGAACCACACAAAGCAGCTTTTTTTCCAGATAGAGCAGAATAAAGGAAACATTTAGGAAACAGATGAACTTGAGTCTAAAAACCTCCCCATTTTGCATGCTCAATACCACTTTTATGTCTCTTCCCCTTCTCCTCCCTCTTGTATGTACAGTCCTTCAGTTCCTATTGTCAAACTGGGCTGCAGAAATTCTCCCTTCAAACTGCTTATCAATTGTTCTGTAGAGTACCTGTTGCTCCTTTTCCATGACTGATATTCAAAATTATTATTGCTACTAACATTACTTATTTCCCCTCCAATAAAATCCCTGCTCATCATCTTACCTTGGATGTATCCTATAATTCTCTAAATGCCTTCAAAACCTCGAGTATCAATAATTAAAATTAAATACTACAGTAGATATTAAATATATCTGTGCTCCAGAAAGCAGTTACAAGGACAATTATAAATAATTATATGGTCCTTGACTTTGAAGAATTTTTGAATGTCACAAGCATACCTTTGGGAAAAAACATTAATCACAAAATGCTCCACAGATTTTTAATAAAAATATAATTGCTAAATTTATGCAATATGCTGTCACCGTTTAACAGGAGGAACTAAAGAAGGAGGGCTTTTTGGACTCTGAGAGCGGCAGAATGCAAAGGGAGGGATCTATTCCCTCCCATTTCCTGCCATACTCCATAATAAAGACCAGAAAGCCAGCAGCTCCTCCCTCTTTTTCCTCTCACCTCCTGCTGCCTGTGCTGCTGTTTCTTCCCGCCAGCTCTACAATGTTATTACCCCTCCCTTGAATTAGCAAACCCTGTATCCGATTGATGTCAGTTTCCAACTTAAGGTCTCCAGTCTTTATTCCCCTTTTATCTTCCCTTTGTGTGGGTTTGTTGGTTTTTGGTTTTGGGGGGCGGGGGGAGGGGGGGATAGAGAGGAATTCTGTCATTAGGTTTGGGGCCCACACTGCTGAACTGTGACATTTGCTTACAATTGTCACTTGGAAAAATAGTGATACAGCAACACCAGAAGCAACTGTCTTCTGATATCCCTTTGAAGTGGCACAAAAATCTATTTAGGGCTACAACCACAATGTTGCATCAGTAAACATTAGGCTGCAAAAAAGATCTTAGAAACAGCTAGAAACGGTTGCCATCCATCCACTCAGCATTATTTTAAAATAGTATCTTTCATGTTGAGATGGTGACCAAAAAAAAAAAAAAAAAAAAAAAAAATTAAGCTTATCACAACCAAAGAAGAGTTTTAGAAAAGAAGAGAGTTTTCGAATCTTCATGGAATCACTATGAAGTAACAAATTAGAGCACATCACTAATAATCACACACCTACTGTCTGCTAAGTTAAAATAAGTGGATTAGCCCCAGCTGTTGCCAAGTGCAGTGGTACTAACATGTCTGCAGCAACCTTGCCAGCTCCCACACTGGAATTTCTGTGGTGTGGTGTTAAAAGGTATAAACAGAGGAAGATTTTATCTTAACTGTATCTTTATTACTGAGCAATTAAATGTAGCATCAGAATGCACTAAAAGAACATAGTTAACCCTTAGGTCTTAAAATTTCTTCTTCAGCCTCAAGTCTCATCATCAAGGAAAGCAGCCTAGTCCTGCATCACAGTTTAAAATCCACTCTCTTAATTTTTTTTTCTTACTAGGTTTTCATCTGATGGGTCGAACTTTTATATTTCATTGAAAAGCTACTTTACAAACATGATGTGGACACATTGAAATTATGAATTGTTCTTGGTCCAGCATTTCTCCACTCTTTTAAAATATATCAAAGCTATTTCCCTCCACCTCGGCAGTGGCCTATTTTTTTACACTGTAGCAAAACTTATGAGTATCCTCTGAGTATCCATCTTAATTTACATTATAAAAAATGTATCAATCAACAAAATTCTGGTCGGCTAGCTTCTGCTTACACTGTTTGAAATGTATCAAAACTAATTCCACCAGAAAAATCTCAACAGGCGCCTGAAGATAAAATCCAAATCAGAATGTCTCCTGGTAAGCTGCCACACAGGTAATGCAAATTAGTATCAGATAACAAGAACTGGATATCAAAAGGAAGTTCTCAGAATTGCAGTCTTCTGACAATAATTAATGAAAAAGTCATTTACTGTAGAAAAACTCAGAGGGAAAAGGAGAAAATGTCACAGCTACGGCTATGGGACAGCCTCACCAGCCAAGCTGGAGCAGCAGGTCCTACCCTCAGCAAGAGATGCAGATTCCCTGTGACTGAGGGTGAAAAAAACTCTAATTACTTTCTTTTCTTCTCTTAACGACCCTTTCTCAGAATGACTCATTTATGTAAAAACCTCTCCTCTTGCAAATTTGTCTCCTAGTACAAATCTCTCTTTTAAAGGTGGTGTCATTTTTTCCCTGAAATAAATCTCTGTAATTTGCTCAAATCACAAAACCGGTTATTTTTGCAATTTGTGTGATGTATATGAATAGGAGCTAATATATATCCTCCCAACAAAATATAAAATAATAGTTATGGACCGTAACAAAACATAAATTCTTTGTTTTGGTTTCTGGAAACTGGTTGCTGGCATTTATCACCAGTAGTGCTTCCTGGGAAGTATCTATTCACATTTTGCAATTTTACAAAGAGTTTATGTGATTGACGGTTTACTTTTGATGTAAAAAATGCATTAAGCATGAATTTCACATACAGTAATATATACTGTATATTTCATATACAGTAAATGAATTCAACATGGCATCATTTGACATTAACCAATTAGAAAGCCTTACCTGTTTACATGCTTGCCGACATTCCACAGCAATAGCTAGCTCACAGCAACCTAATCCAACCCACCCGTCAGACTTCTTCAAAACTCCTTTGAAAACAAGATGACAGTACATATTACAATAGATAAAAGACACCATTATTTCCCCTTCCCTCCCCATGAGTTAGTTACTTTTCAAATCTGACAATCTTGTTCTCTAAAGAAGCCTATTTACAGATGACATTTTTATTGGAATTTACGAAGTCATTCAAGACTTGCTTAAAGTTTTAAGCAAGAAAAGAGAGAGTCTGTGCCACAATAAATACTGAACTTGGAAATTACAAAGTACTTTTTATACACTGAGTTTAAAGAAGCTTTATGCAAACTATTTTATATTTACTTGAACCGTCAGTTTGATAATTTATCTAATCTGAAATAGAAACCAACTGGAGAAAACCCTCATTAAAATGAAGATTAAGTCCTCCAAACACACCCTTATTGTTTTCAATAGCACGTTTTTCCACCAACTTTGTCAGTGCAGAATATAGTTCTTTGTTTTCAAGCTTCTTGTCCTGTCACTCACCGAGGCAACCAGCTCCAGTGCGGGAACATCTGCACTGGAAAAGGAAATGGGCAAAAAGGGGCTTTTACAAGCATGGACACCACCTGGGAAGGGCATCTCTTCAGAGGGCTGCTGAGGAAGTGTAGGGGAGTCCATCCCCACTCTGACAAAAGGCAGCTCCTGGGAGCAGCAGCAACCAGGATGTGGTGCAGAAGTTTGCAGAGGACAGTGTGCAGGAGGGCCCTGCACTGTGCTGGTAGGTCCACAGCTCAGGGAAGAGCTCTCAGACTCTAGCAATATGGCAGGCACTCACCTCAGAGATAAAGTGAGTGAAAACACAGAGCCAAAACAGAAAACTACTGAGTGAGCTGAAGCATCTACCCAGACTTAACTGGCAACAAAGGAGAGTTCAGTACAGGCAAGAGTTGCAGGGAGTACCAAGACCCTTCTCATGGTAAAAAGGCAAGTACCTGCACAGGGTGTGCACAAGTTAACGATTTAGTAATTCAGATGGTTGAGTAGCATTGAACAGTTAAAAGGATGCACAGTATCAATTGACCTAAGACAGAGATTTACAAGTGTAGAGGCAAGCCATTGAGAATGATGCACCCTGGACTCTGGTGACTTAGAAAAGCTGGACTCAAATTCAACCTCCACCCTTATGAATAACGACAAAAACAGGTATGAAGCCTTAACTCCTATGGAAACCAATGAACATAGGCTGCAAGGAGCAGCTGTACAAGCACACAGTGAACACAGTAAAAAGGAATGGTGAGTGCCTGTAGTAGGTGATGCTCTGTTAAAATGCACTGAGGAGCCCTGTTGACCTGACAGAGAGCCAGAAGTCTGCTGCCTTCCAGGAGCTAAGATCAAAGATACTGCAGAGGGGGTACCAAAATTTGTAAAGAGCACAGACCATTACCAGGGGCTAATGTTAGTCTCTAATGTGGGCATAAGTGGCACCATAAGACCTAACCTAAGCAAAATCAAGAAAGACTATAATGCCCCAGGGAAGAAAGTAAAGAATATTTGTGAACAAGTTACCTTTTCCTCTGTTTTACCAGTTGGAGGATTGGAAGGAGACAGGTATAAATGCATAATGCCTATGAATTCCTGGCTATGTGACTGGTGTCGTTGCTAGAGTTTGGCTTTTACAATGGGACTTTCTACAAGGGCTATAGCCTGCTATTCCACTAAGTCTAAAAGAGGCAGGGGAATCTTTGGAAGCAGGCTGACCAACTTGGTGAGCCATGTTTTAAACCGCAGGACAGGGAGGTAGGGTCCAAACCAGCAATACCTGTACCACTCTGGGAAGCAAGCCAGGGCAATCAGAGCAGCAAAAAATATTCCTCAGATGCCTCTCTAAATGTGAGTCAAAAGACCAAACACCTGATGTGTATCTACACTAATGCATGGAGACGTGTACACAAACAGGAGGAACTGGATCTCAGCATTCCATTAGGAAGTTATGATACCACAGGAATAGCTAAAGCATGGTGAGACAACTCACATGGTGGGTTAGTTACCATGGAAGTGCCCAAGAACAGTCAGAGAGTATTGTGTTCTGAAATGACAAAGTGAATCAGAACAGTTTATTCACATTTACTCATTATTGTCACTCTTTTTGGTTGGATTTTTTGTTGTTGTTTTGTGTTGGTTTTTTTCCCATCTCTGAAAAAACAAAAAGATAAAAAGAAGACAAGATAAAAAGAATTCAGACTTTTGCAAGCTGATTTTGATCCTCATCAAAAGGTTCATTCTATGGATCAGTCAGTGGTGTCAGAGTATCTATAATGACTAGGTTCACTGTCACTAACATTTGGCGTTACAGAAGTTCAGTTCTAGGTTTGTGTAATTAACACCTAGCACCCAACCTTGTGCAATGTCGCAGTAAAACAACATCTCAGCATTTTGTGTTTCATTGGCTCAGTGCACACCAGGTGACGAACCCCAGATCTGTGACAAGTTTTGGTGACCCAGATGTGACTGCACTGGTTATTACTCAGGTTATTGTGTGGGTTTTTTTTTTTCAATAGTAGGCCTTGCAGTAGTGACACGATCATTTAGTAACAAAGTCTATAATGGTTTTTAATAATGATCCTGCATGTAAAACCACTGATAGTTCTCTGATGGGATAATGTGAAGTGCCCTATACTAATTATTCCTGACAAGGGACACCCTTGAACATGGAGACATCATTTTGAATTTTACAGGTCAGTATACCTGTAAAACCAGTGTATATATCCAGCCCCTCTGATATTAGCATGGGGCTTATTTAACATGAAAGTATCATGCTAGCTTAAGGCATGGATTTGGTATTCCTTCTTTATACCCATCTCATGGTTTTAACTTTTAAGTCTCTTCCTTACGATGATGTAGAGAAGCAAAATAGCCCAGTGAGTATCCCAGTTGGACAATAAATGAAGTTCAAATGCCAGATTGTTATACCACAGGTCAGATGGTATCTCTCATGTATGAAAATATATTTACACCATATGTAACCCTAAAAAGATATCAGTTGGTGTTAGGGAACATAACTTGGTAATCACACCTTTTGACTAATTGGAGTGGATTTACTTTCAGAGAACTAAATTTACAGGTACAGCAAGTATCAAGATGATGCTCCAAACCTGCTTATCTTTAGATACTATACTGCTTAAAGAACAAGACCACCTCAGCTGAAGGAGCTCAAGGGAAGAAGGAAACAGCTGACCAAACAGCAGAACTCTTCCAATCCATGCAACCAAAAGACTGGTTTGACAGAATGCTCACCAACCCACTTCCCATAATTTAGCAGCAGGCCTTTCTAACCAGGGAGTTACCAGTAGACCACAGATTGTCAAATGTAACCACCATCTACAGGAAGGGCTAGAAAGAGGATCTGGGGAGCCACAGGCCTGTTAAATCTTACCTCAATGCTGGGAAAAGTTACAGAGCAGATCATCTTGTGTGCCATTATGCAGGACAAGGCTATTGAGCCCAGTCAGTGTGGGTTCATGACAGGCAAGTCCTGCGTGACAAACCTCATGACAAGGTGACCCACTTAATGGATGAGGGAAAGGGTATGGATGATGTTTACCTGAACCTTAGTGAAGCCTTTGACACTGTTTCTCACAGCATTCTTCTGGAGAAACTGGACACTTATGGTTTAGAACAGTGGGTCTCTTTGCTGGGTAAAAAACTGGCTGAATGGCTGGGCCTGAAGAGCTGTGGTGACTGGAGTTAAATCCAGCTGGCAGCCAGTCACAAGTGGTGTTGCCCAGGGGTCTGTGTTTTGGCCAGTTCTGTTTAATATCTTTACCAATGATTTGGACTGAGTGCACCCTCTGTAAGTTTGCAGATGACATTAAGCTGGGAAGGAGTGTTGATCTGCCTAAGGATAGAAAGGCTTAGTTTAGCTATTGCTCAGTTTATGCAGTGCCAAGGCCTTTTGTGGCAGGAGAGTGAGTGAGCAGCTGTCTGGTCCTTAGCTGCCTACAGGAATTACACTATGACCCAACCTCTGTTCAATAAAATTTTCCTGTCTCTCTTCTTCAATGTATTTCATTATTGCCGTTATTCTAATTTCTTACCATAGTTACATGGTTTGGACCAGGATAGAACTAATTTTATGTCTTGTAAGTTTGCTTTCAGCTCAGTCTTTTCTAAGTAGCTGCACTTGCTGAAATTAACAGCAAGTTTTTCAGTCAGTGTCTGCTTCTAGGACTGACAGTGCTCAGTGTTTATAGTTATGGCTAGAGAATGGTACGCAGAACAAAGGTCACTGCTCAGTTCTGAAATACATTTTATGCTTTGGAAAGAGAAAGGGAGTAAGGGGTCACATTTGGAACCTTCCTCTAGAAAGAAGCACAGCACAAAGGTGACCAAAATTGACCAAATGGAATATTCCACCCCATGTCATCCTAGTTTGAACATGAAGAACTGAAGCAGAAGGACTTTCAGACTCTGAGAGGGGCAGAACAGAAGGGTCTCTTCCCTCCCATTCCCTGCCCATACTCTCTAAGCTCAGGCAGACCCCAGCCCCTCCTCTCTTTCCCCCGCTCCTCGCTTCGCTGCTGTTCCCCTGCGCTCCTTTATCCCCAGCTCCCTACCTGCTCTCCAGAATATTGGAAAAAAGGTAATTAAAGATCATTGTAATCAATGGGGAATAATCACCAGTAGGCATTTATTGTAAACAAAGTTCCTTTAAAATACACTTTTAAAATACACTTTTTCAGCTTTAAAAACACAGATGCATAGAGAGTCTTATCAGTATCTTTCATGACATTTTGATGGGCAAATTAAGAAATCAGCCAGCGCCCTTGGACCCCTCTATAATGGACAGGATGCTTTGTGCATTTGTCTCAAACAGTCTGAAGGACTTAAGAAGCAACAAACAGTTCCTTCTTAAGAGAGGAGGCCACAAAGCCAGAGACTGCTGACTCTGCTAAGAAGAAAAATCTTGACCTAGAGGTGCAAACTTTGGGTGGTGACTTCTTTATTTGTCTTTCTTCCTCTCTTTTCTCTTCTACAGCTATAATTTTAAGGGACTGTTCCACAGGGAACGCAACACGGCTGTAAGCCCTTGAACAAATACTTGTTAACATTCCTCTAGAGCCTATGGCCTGCATATGGCCTAGGGCCTGCATATGGAGACAATAGTTGAGGAGCAAAGTGGGTGGAGGTCTGCTCCAGTTGTTCAGTCTGATAGTCTCAACCATGGCTTACTCATCATTGTGAAATAATTGAGCAAAACCAGCCTATAAAAGCAGCTGTGATGTGTGGGGGCTGCAATTCCCACTGACATTAACCCTTCCCTGGTATGCTGGCCCAATGCTGGATCCATGACTGGCAATTTTCTGTTATCTACCTCTTTCTTTGTCTCTTTTTCTGTATAGAACTAGGTTTTGCAGTTACTGTTTTTGCCTGTAACAACTACAGTTTTAATGCCCCCCAGTACTTTTTATGGTCAATAAAGTTGTGTAATAGCACCTGATATGGTGTTTTCTTTACTTTGTCCTGGTGGGATCCAACAAGAACCTCCACATTTCCAGCCTTTGGAACATGACACCCTCTTCTCTCCGAGACAATGTTATGGATTCTTCCAATCAGATTACTTGTGCCCTCTTTCTTGTATTGTCTCTTCAAAACGTACCAAATGACTACATGCCACACATACCACTTCTTCAGCCATAGGGTGCTAATTCACTCAAAGCCTTTTAGAAGGAACATATGACACAACAGTACTGTTTAAGCCAAATTTCATCTATTTTTGATTTCTTAACATAGGAGTCATGTCTTGTGATTTATGCTTTTTCTAAATCCACCCACACCAAGTAGTTTAGCTCTTGATTAAAGACTCTCCACTTCTTAAATTGTTTATCTAGTTCTTACTATTTCCATCTAGTGCTATAATTTTCAAAATTATATTGTACTTAGAGGCAAAGTTGCAACAATCCACTATTTTATAGATCAGGTTAAGGTATACTGAACTAAAAATAATAGAGAAACCTTAAAGAAAAGAAACTCTGTCACAGACATATATATTAAGCATTTTAGAACTTTTTTTTTTTTTTAGGAAACAAAAAGCAGTTAAAAAAATAATGCAAATGTATCTTTTAGACTAAAGATAACTAGACACCAAATGCAGTTTATAATGGAAGCATAATGAAAGTTAAATTATCATGAAATCTACAGCTGCAGGTAGTAAGTCCAACATGAAAATACACATATGGTAAAAAAGCAACACCATTCAATAGTAAACCAGTATTTCTTACCTGGCAAAGAAGAATTTATACAACCCCATACTTCTCCCTGAAAAGTAAAATGCAATTAAGCAAAAGTAAGTCTACAGATTAAGAGTTTCTGGGAGACACATAACAGCACTTCTGGAATATTTACCCTAGGTTTTAAATATCCTATTGAAAACACCTTATGCCTAAAACATCATTTGAAGAAGTGCTATATCATATAAATTGAATGCCATTTGCTTTGATGAGAAGGCTGCTACAGAGTTAAGGAATCAACTGGATTATCTGGAATTACATGGAATATGCTAGCTGGTCAACTTTTGCCCCCATTGTTTATAGGCTTAAGTAGCAACTGTTTAGACAAAGGATAAAAATTTCTCTAGGTCCAAGACCTCAGGAGAAGCTTACTGGTCTAGCACTCCTTTCTACCAGATAAATCCCTCCCCTCAAAGAACACATATAAACACACACAAAACAAAATAAAGAGGTTTTAAGGTACCCCAGAGAAATGTAGTTTCAGAGAAAGATAGATACATGGAAAGAAGAGTTGTATAAATTAAGTTTACTAAAATAAGAAGTTAAAAGAGGGATATGTTGAGTTCAGCTCAATTGCAAAGCACTTCTGGTTCCAAGCACAGTTCCTGCTAAATGACCTAAGTGGCTGATGGTATAAGGCAGAAGAATTCTGTGCTTTTTGGAGACATTCCTTTGCAGCGTGTGGGGAAGATGATGATGAAGCAGATTGTCTCCCTGTGGGCCATGGAGGTAAATGGGGGAGCAGATATCTGCACAGCAGCTTGTGGAGGATCCCATGCTAGAGCAGGTGGATATGCCCTGAAGGAAGCTGCAGCTTGTGGAAAGCCCACACTTGAAGCAGGCTCCTGGCAGAACCTGTGGCCCTGTGGAGGGCAATCCACATCAGAGCAAGTTTTCTGGGAGGACTTGTGGCCCCATAGGAGACCCACATTGGAGCACTCTGTTCCTGAAGGACTGTATTCCAAACAAAGGACTCATTATGGAGTAGTGCAAGAGCATGAGGAAGAAGCAGAAGAGACAACACATAATGAACAGACCACAACCATCATTCCCCATCCCCCTGTGCTGCTCTGGGTGAGGAGGTAGAGAAGTCAGGAGTGAAGGTGCAACCTGAAAGAAGGGAGGGGTGGAAGGCAGGTGTTAAGATTTGTTCTTATTTCTTGTTACCCTACTCTGACCTTTTAACTGGAAAGAAATTTACTTTCCCTAGATGATTCTGTTTTGCTCATGATGATGATTGCTGAGAGATCTTGACCCATGAGCCTTTCATTATATTTTCTCCTTACTGCCCAGTTGAGAAGGGGAAGTGATAGAGTGGCTTGGTGGACACATGACATGCAGCCAAGGTTAGCCTACCACAAGGAGCTTTAAGTGAAAGAGTATTGAACATGTTCTTTAAAACAAAATTAAAAGTTCTATTTAGCAGCACTGAAACAGCAACCCATTTTGTAATGCAGTGATTCGGCCATCATAGGAATTAATTACTTACTAAAGTGGTAATAGATCTGTATCTAATGATCTCAAAAACTGTCCTCTGTATCTGTGAGCTTTCCACTTGAGTATGAGTCAAAGTCAGCTCAAAAGAAAGGGGTAAAGAGCTGCCACTTCTACTAGTTCCACCCCACTGATTCAATTAACTACCTCTACTTTATGAGAAGGTTAATGGTTGGACTCAACAATCTTAAGAGTCTTCTCCAACCCAAATGATTCTATGATTCTAAGATAAAGTCACTGTTTGTGTTGGAAGCTACTGAATTACTGTGCAATACCCCATTATATAACCTGAAATAACATAAGCAACACAGTATCTGTAACTAGTTCTCCAGAAAACATACCATCTGACTAAATTTATTATCTGTCTGATCACTATAGAACATCACTAGAACACCTCTCCAACAGGTAGTATCTGAAAGCAGCAAATACGCTATTAAGTTAAACTGTAAAATATTTGTATCTAGATATTGGTAAAATTAATTAATTACAAGAGAACAAGTAAATATTACCAGTTCAATAATATTAATTAAAAATACACCCTGGACAGTAAACGTGCCCTTTGTAATTTTAAGCTTAAAAATTCTTGTGTCAATCATTTTCCCCCTTTCAGGCACTCTCCAGTTATATCTTAAGAAGTGCACTCCTCCATTACACAGATAGACCCTGCTCTTTCTATCTGGGAATAAAAGATAAAGAAAACAGTAACAAAACAAATGCTATTCACCACTTCGATATGTTTCAAGTCCTTTCCAAGACCTTAGAGATGATGATCCACAAAAATAAGATTTTGAAGAAACATTAATTTTGACACATCGGAGGAAAGGATTCACAGGCAAACACTCTTGCGAAGTTGCTTATGAAGTGTTATTCTCAGATTTACTGCTCCTATACATTGCCCATTTAAGCTGAGCATATGTTTTAGGCTATCTGGAAACAGTGTTAATACTTTTAAGACTTAAAAATTTAAGAGGAAAGCAGATCTTTCTGATAGTAAATGAGTTGAGATATTTTAAGCTGCCAAACAGAATTTACAATCTCAATGAATGCTTCTCCCTTTCCTGATAAGATCTCTAAAACTGGGAGCAGGTTACATTCATTTTTTTGTGATACACTGGAAAGCTTCCAAGAAACTAAATTCTAAATTCAATAAAAGCATTACTTCAGTTTGTCAGATACAGCCATAAGCCGTTCAGAGCAGCTATTACTGTCACCTCCTTGCCTTAGTAGCTTTGTGTCACACATGGCATGGTCTAATTTATGTCATTGCATCATCCAAGTAACAATCACCCTGCACAATTTTTTACAGCACAGGTCTGATTTGCATTGCATTTCACAGCTTACACAACCAGGACACCTAGAAAAACTGTCAAGTCCCATCTTACTGAAAGTAGTGTAATATATGGTGGCTTTGAAAAAAAAAAAAAAGAAAATCCTACTTTGAGGATTAAATCTTAAATCTCATTACAGGAATTTTTCTAGCCCTCATAAAAAGAAGAAAAGCTTGAACATGCACATGTGTTTTACTAGCTCACAACTCAGTAAGGATAAAATAAAATATAATACAAGTAATTTTAAACCTTATTTTTGCAAGTGAAACTTTGTTTATACAAGATTAGTAAGTTTGTTTTCTTTAATAAAAAACCAGCAAACCTTACCATTGATTCTGGACAATACTCTGGTGCTCGCTGTAGTAAGTGCTTCAAACGGGAATCACTCTTAGAGGACAAAATCTGCAAGAAAAAAACCACATCTTAAAAAATACAGAATGTAACTACACAGTGAACACTTTTTTTCAATTGATTTAATAATTTTTAGTTTCACTACTATCTACCCTTTGGCAGCTTTGGCTAACAGTTATTATGTAAACAACATAAAAAATTTCTTTTATATATCTACAGTCTTCCAAATGTTTTACTTTTTATGAAGAAGAAATTTTTATTTTTAAAGTGAATGAGAATTTCCTCCTTAAACATAAGAATCAAGAAGTTTCTATTTTGAATAGGCAGCATGAAAAACGTTGAGGATTTCTGCCCCACATATCCAAATATTATACAACTCTCTTTACTTAATTAAGCTTCTGCTACATTTTACATGACATCAGGCAACTAAACTTCAAAAAAACCCTGGCAAGTAAGTTTTGTGGAATAAAGATGAAAAAAACCCTAGACTAGTTAAAGGAACTATAAAAACTAATTATGACTACTACACAGAGCATGTTAAGCACCACCTAAGCAAAATAAACATGCAGAAGTTATGGATGGGATGCAACTAAGGACGTTAAGCAAGCCACTGACATTGCAAGGCAGCTTTGCTATCATTTTTGAACAATCATGGTGACTATATGAGATTTCTGATGGTTGAAAAAAAGACTAATGCCATATCCATTAGAAAGGCAAGAAAGAAAATCAGGGAAATTACAGGCTGTTCAGCCTAATCTCACCCTGCAGGAAGATTGTGAAACATATCCTCACAGAAGCCACGTTAGGGCACATGAAGGAGAAGGAGGCCACTGGGAACAACCAGCACAGGCACCCTAAAGGCAAATTTAACCTTACAGTTTTCCACAATGAAAGGACTGTTTCAGTGAAAAAGTGCAGAACATTGTATGTAGTCTACCTTGACTTTAAAAAAGGGGGGTTGTATGATCTACTGGATCTTTAGAGCCAAACTGGTGAAGCATGGATGGGATGGGTGGGTAACAAACTGCCTGGGCTCAAAGGTTAGCAGTCAACAGCTCAGTGTCCAAGTGTTGGCCTCTTTGGAGTGGTGTAATACAGGAGTCAAACAAATACTGCAAATGGCTTTACTACCGAGCCGGATAACGGGACAGAGAAAGTCCTCAGCAGGTATGCAGATGAGTCTAAAGTGGGAGCTATCATTAACATACTGGAAAGCAGAGCTGCCATTCTGATAGGTTTCACCAGGCTGTAGCAATGGGCTGACAGGAAACTCAAGCTGTTCAATGAAGAAATGCAGAATCTTGCAGCTGAAGTGCAATAACCCCATGTAGCAGTACAGGTTGGGTGCTCACTGGCTAGAAACCAGTTTTGCAGAAAAAGGTGTTGGGTCCTGGTGGATGAAAAGTTGAACATGGGCCAAAAGTGCACCAGTGCAACACCAAAAGCTTACAGCATACTGCACTTCATTAGCAACAAAACTGCCAGAAGGTTAAAGGAATATAACCACTCTCTTGTCCTTGGCACTGATGAGGTCCCATCTGTAATAGCAAACCTACTTTTGTGCAGTCCCTGGGCAAGGGAAGTTACTGATGAACTGCAGAGAGTCCAATAGAAGGCCACAAAAGATGCTGGACTTTGACATACCAAGACAGGCCAAGGTAAAAGAATCCGTTCAAACTGAAGGGGTAAGAGAATGCAGGGAGGTTTAAATTCCTGTCTTCCAGGATGACCTGGAAGATGGATTATAGAAAAGACAAGTCAAAATGTTCTAATTGTTGCACAGTGGAAGGATGAGTTGCAAGAGTAACACATTGCAATAGGAGAAATTCTGATCGGCTGCAAAAAAAAAAAAAAAAAAAAAATAAAATTCACCATGAGAATGAAGTGCTAGAACAGATATCCCAGACAGGCTGTAGAAAGCCCATCCCTGAGGATATCAAAGACTTGATTAACAAGATTCTGATCAGCCTGGTTTAATGTTAATGCTAGCGACTCTCTGAGCAGGAGGTTAGACAAAATGACACTTCCAGCTTAAATTATTTTGTACAGCTATACTTGGTAAGAATTTTTACCTTACCTTATTAACTTTTATACACAATTCTGAATCATCTAAATTTATCTTTTTTGCCAAGTATCTTTCAGACCATTTCGTAGTGTTGCTCATCTAATTTCCTTTACAACAGTAGCAGTATTTTCCCAGTTTATTACCATATGCCTTTAGAACACAATCTTTACAAGAACTGTCTGTGTTAACACCCAAATTCATGTCTGTGCACCCTGGTCAATGGCATTCCCTATGCATTACTTAAATAAAAAAAGAAATACAGGGTACAAGCCTGACTTCTTTCCTGCAACCTCTACTCTCCCAGGGGAAGACAAAGAAGGGAATAAGGAAGAGAGACTTGAAGGTTGGAAGAAAAAAAACCTAGGGTAGATTTAATGAGGTAGTAATAGCAAATTACAAATGTATAAAAAAATATGTAAGTATGGAACTCTCCTTCCTCAGTTGGTAATTACTTTCCAACTGGAAAAGCTCAGGACTGGGTGGCAGATGGGGTGCCCAGGTCCAGGTTCGCAGTAGCAGCTCTCATCAGTCTTAGAGCAACCAATCCAGGCCTACCTGGGAAGGCAGAAGGAGACCTGTCTGGGTGGGTGGTGTTCTTCTCCAGTGAGGAAATAAGGAGCAGCAGCAGGAGCAAGTATTATACTTGTGAATAACTTAGGTGATAAAACCCACTGTTAAATCCACTCCTTGGTCCTGGTCCCATCTGTATGTTCCATCTCTTCCTTGACAACATGAAGCATCATGGGCTCACTGAGCTAAGAATAATTCACCTTTATGTTCCCAACCTAAATCTATTTGGAACACTTCAGCATACTGGTCCACCCAATGGCTGTTTCCATGCTCCTCAGTAGCTCTGTTTTTAGGCATGTGGGCATCTACATGCCCCACCTTCACCACTAATCTATCCTGTCAGGCAGCAATATCCTGCCACAGGTCAGCTGCCCAAATTGTTTTCCCCTTTCACTGCCAGTTATCCTGTTTCCACCTTTTCAGTCACTCCCACAAAGCATTAGCTACCATCCAGGCATCAGTGCACAGGTAAAGTGTTGGCCATTTCTCTTGCTCAGCAATTCCTAAGACAAGTTGGATGGCTTGGACCTCTGCAAATTGGCTCGGTTCACCTTCTCCCTCCTTCACTTCTGCAACCTGCTGCGTAGGGCTCCATCCTGCAGCTTTCCATCCCTGCTGGTTCTCTACAAGACAACAGGATCCATTGGTGCAAAGAGCATAGTGTTTGTCCTGATCAAGAAGTCTTTATATAGGGGGGTTTCCTCAGCCTGAGTCACTGCCTCTTCTGACGGCATCCCAAGCATTGTGCCCTCTGACCAATTTCTGATTACTTCCACCAAGCCTGAGTTATTGAGGCTTCATATTTGTGCTCTATGTGTTATTAGGGCAATCCACTTAACTCCAGGTAGCATCAGTGACATGGTGATTGGATGCTACCTTCCCCTCATACATCCAGATCAGGACCGGTAGTCGTGGTACCAGAAGGAGCTATGCCTCAGTGCTGATGACTTCTGAAGCAGCTCAAACTCCTTCATAAGCAGCCAGTATCTCCTTTTCTGTGGAAGTGTAATCGGCTTCTAAGCCTCTATAGCCCTGACTCGAGAACCCTAGGGGATGCCTTCAGATCTCCATTTGTGCTTTCTGGCAGAGGCTCCAGGTAAGACCATCATCCCCTGCTGCAGTAGAGCACATTCTTTATCTCTGGTCCTGTTCAGACAGATTTAGGGCCATGGCATGTACAATTTCTCATTTTATCTGTTCAAATGCCTGTACTTGTTCAGGGCCCCATACAACAAATGTGTCTTTTCCAAGTTACTTTATATAGAGGCTTCATATCACTGTATAGTTGAATATGCATCCTCCAAAAATCTACAACACCCAAGAAGGTCTGTGTACCTTTGATAGGTGGAGACATGGCTACTATCTTATTCACCAAATCCTTAGGAATGTGGCATCACCCATATTGCCATATGTTTCCCAAGAAGTACAACTCTTGGGCCAGTCCCGTAGCTTTACTTCTCTTAACAGCAAACACGGCTTCCAAGAGAAGGTCAATTATCTTTTTACCATTTTCAAAGACTTCATCTGCTGTGTCTCCCCATATAATATCATTGACGTACTGAAGATGCTCTGGAGTTCCATCCTTCTCCAGCACAGTTTGGATCAGTCCACCATGGCAGTTGGTTGGGCTGTGCTTCCATCCCTGGGGCAGTAGATTCCATGTACATTGGATTCCCCTCCAGGTGAAAGCTAACTGGGGTCAGCACTCTGCTGCCAAGGGAATGGAGAAAAAGGCATTAGCAATAACAATCACAGCATAACATTTTGCTGCCTTGGACTCCAGTTTCTACTGAAGTTCCAGCATGTCAGGCACAGTAGCACTCAGTGGTGGTGTTACTTCATTCAAGCCACGACAGCCCACAGTTAAAACTCCATGGCCCATCAGACTTCCTTGCTGGCCATACTGGACTGTTGAAGGATGAGTGAGTTTGCTGATGATTCCTTGGCTCTCTAATGTACATCTCACTGATGTACCCAGTGCTGTATGGGAAGCAGGGAGTCTCTGCTGGTTTGGTATGGCCAGTGATGGACTATGATGGATGCTGTTGGAAACTCTGTTCTTCCACTTTCATCAGGCCTACAATGGAAGAGTCATCTTAAAGTCCAGGCAAGTTAGACAGCTGCTTAATACAGTTGGTCTCTAAAGCTGCTACAGCAAAGGCCCATTTATACCCTTTTGCATCCCTGAAGTATGCTTTCTGAAGGAAATCTATACCAAGGATGCATGAAGGATTTGGCTGGCCACAACTGCATGTTTTTCCCAGTTGTGCCCAGTCATGCTCACCTCAGTTTCTATTACTGATAGGGTTTGAGAGCCTCCTGTAATTCCACAAATTGTGATGGATTCTTTCCCTACATGATTTGACAGAATCAGTGTTCACTGGGCAACAGTATCTACCAGGGCCTGATACCTTTTGGGTTCTGATGTGCCAGGTCATCAAATCCACACTGTCCAGTAAACTCAATTACACCTTTCCTCTACCTGGCTGGAGGCAGGGGACCTCTAATCTCTCAGCTATCTTCCACTGTCAACAGGTGCAGTTATATAGCTCATAGTTGCATCAGTGAATGGGTTTATACTGGGATTGTAACACTTGTTGCTAGAGACTGGTGCAGCCATCTTCTGGGAAAAGTCTTCTGGTCTGGGCATATACCTTGTAGCTCATATACTTGAGCCCTCAAGGTAGCAGTAAGTTGTCCGGGCCACAGTTTCATATCTTCTTAATGGCTGCACAGTTAATGCCTTGCTGCATGTCCCATTTTACTTGGGCTGGTTTCATAGGAGGACATCTCCTAACAATGGAGTCCCAGGTCCAGGAAGGAGCAGAGTTTCACTTCTCTGTCAACCTGCGTAGTCTACCTACTATCTCTTCAGTCGTTTTCTCCATGGCTGCAACAATGGAATAATGAAGGGACAGAGTATCCTCATATTGGTCAACCTTGCTAGCCACTTCATTAATTGTTGGTGTGTCACCACCAGGGTCTCCCCAGACCATTGTGGAAAGAGCACAGGAGTAAGCTGATGATGCACTCTGCACAAATTGATTTAATACGGGCTGGGGGCAGGGCAACTCATCAGAATCAACATTTATTTGCCAGTCACCATAAATCATCTCTTTCACCAACAGTTCTCTCAGGTATTTAATACAGTTTTCCACGTTATTCCACTTGCCTGGGCAATACTCAGTGTCATCCTTAAAGGGATATCTGCCCTTCACAGATGCCAGGAACCACCTCCAGAAGCTGACAGTGTTTCATTTCTTTACAATTGCTTTGCTGATGCCTCCATCTCTTACCAGGTTCCTCAGCTGCCTGGCTTCTTTATTATTTAAGAAGACTGTACCAGCTCCACCATCCCAGCACCAAAGCAACCAGGTGATAAGTGTCTCACCTTCATGACAGCCAAAGTCCTTTCATAGGTTTTGTAAGTCCTTCAGAGAAAAGGATAAAGTATTTCTTTCTGGCTCTTCTTCCCTCTGTATGTGTTGAGGAAAGGGCTACCTTTGAAGGACTTGCTGCTCAAGCTTTTGCAGAAGACTCTTCTTGGAAAGGACTTGGTCTTTCATCTTTCTCAGAGCTCTCTCCCAGATTTTCTTTCTTCCCTTGTATCTTTGGTAACACAGGGCTGAACTTCCTTTCTTCACTTCTTGACGACAGGAGCAACCTGTGCCACTATGGGTGCAGGGATGGCAGAAGTGCTTGTTGCAGTGTCTGATACAACAGTGACCTATGGTATGGGCAGAGGGACACCAACAAAGGCTGCTGTAAAAGTTTGGGTGGTAGTCATACTTGTGTTGTAACTCCCACACCTGCACCTGTGCCTACCGATAATAAACCCTGCACCATTTTAAGCCAAAGAAACATACAGGAACACAGACAACTATTTCCAGATCCTTCAAACTCTAATGGGGTCAACTTGGTGTGAAAAGAACATGCATAATTTCATATAAAAAGATCAAAGGTATAATCTGTAATATGGTTCATTAGAAGCCGTCCAAGGTACCCAGGCAGAGCCACTACCCAGCTTATTGCAGAGCAGACTAGTGGTGTCAGACACAACAAAAAAACCAATGCCCTTTGCCCAGCACTCCCAACCAAGAAGCAACAGAAACACACTAAACAGGTTGAAATAGTAAGATCTATATGGAAGTTGGGCAACAGTGTTGATAAACCATTACTTGCAATGACAGAGTAACGGTGAATGACACATTAATCATTGGTTTAAATTCCAACCTTTTCAGAGCAAAACATAATATGGAAATATTGAAGTACATACCTATGAATTTATTCGAGCTGCCCACTGGGTGCCAATAAATCTGTCACAGTTTTAGACAGCAACTATGTGACAGATACTCTCTGCTATTCCCCACTACCCTCCCAGGGGGAAGAAGGGAATAAGGAAGAGAGAATTTTAAGGCTGGAAGAAAAAAACTAGTGAGGCAGTAAGAGAAAAATGTATATAAAAATATGTAAGCATGGAACTCTCCCTCCTCAGTTGGTAATTACTTTCCAAGTGGAAAAGTCCTTCTCTGGACTGGGCAGCAGATGGGGGTGGCCAAGTGCAGGGTCTCAGTGACAGTTCACAAGAGTCTGAGAGCAACCAGGCCAGGCCGGCTTGGGAAGGCAGAACGCGACCTGTCTGGGGGAGGGCTGTTCTTCTTTCTCCAGTGAGGAAACAAGAAGCAGATCATGAGTAGCAGTGAGGAGCAGTGGCAGAGAGGCCTTAACCCAGCTAGCACACCAGCCAGAGAATCCATCAGTGGGCTCAAGAGAGCCATTTTATACTCAGCAGCATGAGAAGGAATCCTGTGATTGAGCAATTTGGGTCACTGGACCGACTGTCTCCTCCCCATAGGCTCAGCTGCTCTCAACGGGCTGGCAGGTGCTGGTGCTGTCCCAGGCAGGTTCCACTATCCTGGTCCTCTCAAACCAGGACAAAGAACATCAAAATCAGTAAGTGAACAGCCTCTTCAGACAGTTTGTGGGCCTATATCAAAGCATCATTCAGAAAACGATGCCATCAGCCTGATGTAACTAAAACAGCTCTTTATAGAACAATTGGAGGGGTGCAGTCATGCTTTAGACTTATTCCAGACCTCTCACCACAAAGACTCTAAATATGCCGATTATCTGAGTAGAGAGACATCATCCTGATGAGGCAAGATCAGAATATCTTACAAAAACCACGGAAAAGTCTACACAATAATTAGAACTGATATAACAGAAACTGGATGAATTTGACAGTGAAAAGCTCAAAGCCTTTCATGAAGAGCTAACACAAATTCCCATGATAAACTTAAAACCAATGTAATGGAAGAATTAGATTATTCCAAATGCCCTCTCAAGGAAGCCAATAAACCAGCTAATTAAATTCGTTTATATGTGGAAATGGATATCTTTCTCTTACTTACATATATGTTACACATACACTAACACCATTTTTAAGACTGAGTGCTATATTTCTGTTTATAATACCATGTGCAGTTTTGCTTACCTGTAGTCAAAGAGAGAAGCTTATGCTGAAAGGGCTGCAAGAATAATTACAGGAATTGAGAGAATATCTTATCCAAAGGCACTGTAAAAATTTTCCTTGTTCAGCCTAACAATAGGAAACCTGAAAGGGGATTTGGTTGCATGCTATAAATGTATCAGGGAGGAAGAAGAACAATTCAAAATAAAGGTTTTGTTAGTACAATCACAGATAAATACAAACTTAATCATAATCAGGTTCAGTGCATGAATAGTCCCAAAGTGGGTAACGAAGACAAGAAAAGGGGGGCAGGTATGATGTAAGGACACAATTATAATATAAAAATTGTGCCTATGTGTATGTATGCCTTGCTGATGTAAATGCTCTATGTACATAAATTTATATAAATACACACACAAACAAAGCCATACCACATAGTAACCAAAATTCAAAATCTAAATATAAGTTGTTCTAAACTGGAATTTTCAGTCTTTGTTATTCCCTTATGAACAGGGTAAATAAGCCAATTCACAAAGCCACCTATATCATAATGAGTATCCCACCTGCTTTGCTAAGACACAAGAACTGGCAGGAAGAAAGAACAGTACTACTATCTTGTTCTTCATTTTAAATTCCCCAAAACTTGGAAACACATAAGGATGCAGAAACTGGGTAAAATACCTTCACCCCCTCCTATTTCCCAACATGTTTATCACTTCTTGACCAAATCCTGGCCTTAGGTTTTTTTTATCTTTATTTGTCCTCAACTTCTGCAGAACCTGGCTCCCACGGAAGGAAAGAGGACTACAATTTTAAACCTTCAAGTTCTTGTTGAAGTAACAGCAATACCACTTCTCATGATTCACACTCAGTATTCACACAGAAAAGAATTTTTAATAACCCTAATCTTGCTCCATCATTGTCTAAAGGCACTACTTTAATTCTGAGGGATGAAACAAATTTAAAACAAACTTACCTGTTCACAGACATCACGGCACATCAGGTTGTCCTTTGCATGGTAACAACAAGACAAGCCTATGGAAAAGCAGAGGTGGGGAAAAAGATATTTAAAAGTACTGAAGTACTTAACTATCATTTCTGAACAGAAGCACCCACTTGATGGCCTATCAGGACAATTTGTCTGTTCCATGGATGACAGCAAGAAATCTTCCTTCACAGAAGATAGAAAAGAACATGAGAAATTTTTATTCCAAAACTGATGCAAATCCATTCATTGACTCTCACAGAATTACCCCTGAACACACACTGACTCCAAAAGGAGATCTTATTCCTCTCCCTTCTGCTTGTAGCCAAATTTCCACTACTTAACTTGCACAAGAACTTGGCACCTGAACAGAACAGAAAAGAAGTAGAACAGAGTAATAAAAAAGTGAACAAAAAAACCACCACGAAAAACTCCAGAGACTCAATGCCTTTGTAAACTGAATCATCTAATAGAATCTGAAAGGTACAAGAACCAGTTAGGAATCTGTGGAAAAGGAAATGTGAGCAGGAACTCCTTTTCACAAAGAGGTGAACACAGCTGCTCACTGAACTCTTGCTTCTTAAAAACTTGGAAGAAAATTGTGAATTATTTCACTAGTGATGGATGATTAAGAGTGGTTTTGCTAGATGTGATGGAAGTCATAGAGCCAGCACAAATACGTGTACATCAACAGGAACACAACTGAGAACTGAAGTGCTAAGAAATCACGAAACATCAAGGTTTAAATTAGCTTTTTTAATATTATACTTTGTTGCACTTTGAATGAAACATTTGGAAGTCCAACAGTCAACCCAACACCACCATGCCCACTAAACCATGTCCTGAAGGGCCACACTTACATGTTTTTTTAACACCTCCAGGGATGGTGACTCTATCACTTCCTGTTCCAATGCTTGATCACTCTTTCATTTAAGATTTTTTTCCTAAACCTCCCCTGGTGCAAATTGAAGCCATTTCCTCTCATCCTATTGCTAGAGATGTCACTTGGGAGAAGACGCCAACACTCACCTCACTATGACTTCCTTTCAGGTACCTGTAGAGAACTGTAAGGTCTTCTCTCAGCCACCTTTTTTCCAGGCTCAACAATCCCAATTCCCTCAGCTACTCCTTGTTAAGACTTGTCCAGACCCCTCATCAGCTTTGCTGTCCCTTTTAAGACAGACTCCATCACCTTGCTGCCTTTCTTGTTGTGAGTGGCCCAAAACTCAACACAGCAATCGAAACGTGGCCTCACCAGTGCCAGGTACAGGAGCACAATCACTTCCCTACTCCTGTTAGCCACACTTTTCCTGACACAAGCCTGGAAGCTGTTGGCCTTCTTGGCCACCTGGGCACACCACTGGCTCATATTCAGCTTGATGCTGACCAACACCCCTGAGATTGTTGTGACTGAGGTGCAGGACCCAGCACTTGGCCTTGGTAAACCTCATAGAACTGGCCTTAGTCCATCAATCCAGCCTGTGTTTTACAATACCTAGTTACTACATAGATTTTGACTGCATCAATAAGGAGGATTTGGGGCACAAATTCACCAATGATTTCACAACTTAGAAGTGTTTTCACCTGAAAGCTTATAGCTGTCACAAGAAAATAAACAACTAAAACCAAAAACCAAACCAAAACAACAACAAATCAATTCACCACTATCAACACCAAAGTTCTCCAATACTGAGAGGTCATTAAAAAAGAAAACTTCAGTTTGAAAATACCAAGGATTTGGAAAAAAAAACAACCAAAAACCAAAAAACCCCCAACAAACCATACCAAAAAGGCTGTCTGAAACATTCACAATTTAAATAGCTACCAGAGAACTGAGCTAAATTTTAATGCACAAATCTATCATTCCTGCAAGGAAAGGGAAGCGAATGTAGGACTTGTAACTAGTAAAAATTTTCATTAATAATTAGCATCAACAAAGCAAAATGCCAGTAATAAATGATGACAGCACCAAAAATCTGCTTACAACATGATAAAATGGAAATATTAAATTGTAAAATTGACTTCAATTTTTTTTGTCCATTTTCTACCACTGCAGAAAAGGATCGAGATATCCCACAGCAGGCTTAAAAATCTTTATAATTTGAGGGCTACACATGGGATCTTCCAGGTTTTTCTGCAGTATTTTCAGCAAGCTATTTTGTGGCAAGAATCAACTCATCCCAGTTGATTAGCAGGCTTCACCATGTTCAAATTCAGTTATGATTTCACTTTGCTCTACATTTTATTAGTCCTGGTATTAGAAGTATATAACATCAATTCAAAAACATTAACATTTAGGAACAGTTAGTTTTTCTTAAGGCAAGAGTTGCACTTATTTTCAGTAATATTTCTAAATTTTAGTGACTATGCAATCAGACTGAAAGCACACTAACAGTGCTGGAGAAAACATTCGAGTTCACAATCAAAAGATATCCAGCAAATTAATTCTTTTAAGTAAAAAAAAAAAACAACGAAACAACCACAAAAACTAATCAAACATACTTAAACTTGGGCTTTACTCACAAACAGAAATATTGGCTATTCAATCTTAGTTTTGTTGTTTTGTTTCACCCTAAGGCTCAGAAATTTTTCATTATATACTTTTTTATTGAGAATAACTGCTACATTTAAAAGATCTAAGAATTCAAAGGTCTCAATCTATCAATAGAATTTACATTGGCTTAGTTGACAATGCATGGGTTTAACTGTGCATGTCACTACAATTTCAGTTCATTATTATCTTAGGCAACATTTTATTAAGCACTCCTCTGCATAGATTCTTTAATACTCTGTTGCCTTTTATCCATTAGCTTCCAGTGGATTTAAACCCTCCTATGATGAACTAACACACACCCAGGATAGTTCTCAATCTCAATCACTTCCACTCCTGAATTTCAAGTCTTATAAATTATACCAAAGCATGTAACAGTGAAGTAACATTATGCTGAATTTTATGGTAGTTTCACTCCTTTTATACAAAATGATTATCAACTGAAGGTATCTTGAATTAGCAGGAAAGTAAACTGGCCCAATAGCACTGTACTGCTTAAGTCAGAAATAGAAGTTATAAACAATACCCATTCCAAACATAATCCTCAGTTTTCTTTTCAGTTAACCTCTTCCAAAATGTTTTATGCCATCTTGTTCAGTTGGTTCCTTACTTTCCCATTCCCACTTTAACTGAAACAGAGTATTAGGGGTTCGAAGGGACCTCAAAAGATCACCGAATCCAACTGCCCTGACAGAGCAGGATCACGCAGTGTAGGTCACATAGGAAGACATCCAGGTGGTTTTTTAATGTCTCCAGAGAAGAAGACTCCATAACCTCACTGGGCAGCCTGTTCCAGTGTTCTGTCTCTTAAACATAAGCTTTCCCTTATGTTTATGCAGAACATCCTATGCTCCAGCTTGCACCCACTGCCCTTTGTCCTATTATTGGACATCACTAAGATCCTGGCTCCATCCTCCTGACACTCTTTACATATTTATAAACATTGACGAGGTCCCCCCTCAGTCTCCTTTTCTCCAAGCTGCAGAGCCCCATCTGCCTCAGCCTTTCCTCATAAGGGAGATGTTCCACTCCCTTCATCATCTTGGTTGATCTGCGCTGGACTCTCTCAAGCAGTTCCCGGTCCTTCTGGAACTGGACACAGAACTGGACACAATATTCTAGATGTGGCCTCACCAGGGCAGAGTAGAGGGGGAGGAGAACCTCTCTCAACCTACTAACCACCCCCCTTCTAATGCACCCCAGGATGCCATTGGCCTTCTTGGCCACAAGGGCACATTGCTGGCTCATGGTCATCCTTCCATCCACCAGCACCCCCAGGTTCCTTTCCCCTATCCTGCTCTCCAACAGCTCAGTCCCCAACCTGTACTGGTACCTGGGGTTGTTCTTTCCCAGATGCAAGACTTTACATTTGCCTTTCTTGTAATATTTTAAATTTCTCCCTGACCAACTTTCCAACCTGTCTAGTTCTCGCTGAATGGCAGCACAGTCTCCTGATGTGTCAGCCATTCCTCCCAATTTTGCATCATCAGCAAACTTGCTGACAGTGCAAATTTTACTAAAATTTTTTTTCTCTAGTTTTACTAAAAAGATTTTCACTTCAAAATTTTATTCATGTCCAACTACAAGATATCTACCCTTCCCTCACTGATAAGACATACTATTTCAGCAGGTTTTATCTTATATAATTAGGTTTATATCATCAGGTCTACACTTTTATAGTAGGTTTCTCATGAGAAAGCTGGACTAGACTATGTTATATTTCATCATATTAGCTTTTTACTGCCTTCTTCCTAAAACTGTGCATTAGTAGAAACAAGAACTACAGAACAACAAAGTGCCCATAACTGCTTCAGTGATTGCAGTCTTGAAACTATTACATATCTTGTATTCATTCCAGTAGCAGCATTACCAATGTAATGTATTTATTAAATGTTATTTGCTAACATCTGTGCTTGTGCTGCTTTAATTTTTGATTACTCTTTTTTGGTCCTGTCAAAAAGCTACTCGCTATCACAACTTCAACATAGGAAACTATCACTGTCATTCTCTCTATTAAATGTCTTGCCTTCACTTTTTAATAATTCAGCACCTTGTTCAATGCCATTCCTCTTACTGAAAATGTTAGCAAAACCACAAGGAATACAAGCTCTGGAATACAAGGGCTATTCTGACATTTTATAACGGCAATCCACTCAGGTTTTACCCATTTGGGGCAAGAGGCGAAGTCTTCTGCCTGTCAAACCACAGCCTGGGGAATTTACCCATTGCCAGCATGACAGCCAAAGACACAAATCCCGGACCCGAGCACCGTAAGCCGGTGGGGCAAAAGAAGAGGCAGGATGCGGGCAAGATGGCCGCACCCCCCCATCCTCATCCTCAGCACCTCAGGTGCTGAAGCCCCACATTCTCCGGTTGTTGGCCTCCGCACCAGGGCTCCACGCTCCAGCTTTCCACGGCGAAGCAGGGGTGGAGGGAGTGGCCGGACACGGAGACAGCGGCAAGAGGACGGACGCCAGGAAGGCAGCGCTGCCCCTTCCTGGCAGCGCCTCGCAGCCATCAGGGGAGCCGACTCCGACTCTCCCGTGACGCCGCCCCGCGCCCCACGGCCTCCCGCTCCCAAGAGGTCGGCGCGGGCATCAGCGAGTGCCGGGGTACCCTGCGGCCAGGCAGCCCGCCCCTCGCTGCGGCGAAACAGCAGCGACCCACGGGGCCGGGCCGGGCCGCGCCCCATCCCTTTGGGCGACCGCTACCACCCCAAGGCTTCGGCACCCCGCAGACGGCCTCGCCCCTGCGCCATGTTGTTGGAGAGAGACCCGCGGGGCCGCCCCCCGACCCCCTCCTCTGCGTCTCGCTACTCACCGGCCGCCCCAGGGATGAGCAGCGGAGCCACCGCCAGGCAGAGCAGGCCCCAGGGCCGCCGAGCGGACGTTACCGCCATGGCCCGGTCGTGAACCCGACGCGCGGCTCCGCCTCACGACCCCCGCCCGCCCGCCCGACGGACGAGCTCTGACGCCGCCTGCGCTCCCGCCCCGCTGCACCCGCTCCCGGCCCCGCTGTGCTCCCGCCGCCACCATTGGCTGCGGATTCCCCGACAGACCCCGCCCCGCACCGCCGCCTGGCAGGCAGGGGCATTCCGGCGGGCGGCAGCGGTCGCTGCCGAGAGCTGGGGCTGGGGCTGGGGCCGCCATCCATCCCGCACCGCCCCGCCCCGCCCGGCGGGTAAGGGCGGCCGGCAAAGCGGCGCAGGGCTCGCTGAAGAACGGCGTCCGGCGGCGGATCTCGCCGGTCTTCGGCACGGCATCGCGGAGGGACCCGCGCTGGGCTGTCTGTGCGCACCGGTTCTGTGCTGTCTGCGCCCACCTTCGCCTCCTCCTCGCACCGGTACCCCGCAGCCTTCCTTCCCACCCCCTGCACATAGAGCAACAAGTGCGTGCCCGGAGAGGGGGTTGGGGTGGATAGGGCTTAAAAAGAGGGCTAAGGAGAGAAGGAACAATATTTAGGAGAAAGGTTTTGTGGAGGCAGAAACCTCCATGAGGTTAGTTTATTGGTATAATATTGACATTATTAATTTATTTCTACACATTACTTTTAATTTATTGATTTAATGATTGATTGTATTGATTTAATGTACTGATTGTATAACGCTTTCCTGCTTGAAGTAAATTTGTGTATACGACGACCGTGTGGAAGGAATGAACTGAAGTGCACGGAGCATCGTTAGCCAGGTGACACCTGAGGCTGTATTCCCTCAAGTACAGGGATGAGGCCATTATGCCTGCAGCTTGTTGATTCACCGCAAGCTCTTGCTCCCAGGAGAAGCTCTCGGGCTGGCGGTAACACAGTTTGAGCCCGGTGTGCATCTGGGGGGTGTCCGGGTTACCGGTGACGGGTGGGGAAGCTGTCTCAGCCTCTGGCTTCAAATCTGGTTGTTTCAAGGTGAATGTGGCAGGTTCTGACAGCTCTAGGCTTCTTAAATGAGCTCTTTAGCGTCCCATTAACAGGTTCTAGCAACAGCTTTCTAGGAACATCTTTAAGAACTCAGAAAATCTTGGTGTCCTGCAAACCACTTATATATTTTTTTTAATCTATCGTCCCAAATAATACCTTTTCCAAATACAATCTGACAAGCTACCTAGCTATTAATGGCTCCGTGGTCTTCTACAGCCTAGAGAATCTGTAGGAATACAGTGCTCTTTAAATGCAGTATCAAATTCATAAATGGTCCAGAAAAAAACTGAGGCAATACAGGAGAGCACTGCAATGAGATGAAAAAGTTTTGAATCTTGTCTGTCTGCCTATGCACTAGTATAGAGTAATTAAATCCTTTATGGAATCTTGCTCCAAACTTCTTTGTGGAATAAAGACATAAGAGATAATTGTACATTTAGTTGTATTTTAATTTGCAGACTAAGAAAGTTGTTGCTGTAATAGCAAATTTAAGAAACTGAAAAGTGAAAATGTAATCTGATAATAAAAATCCCCAAATTTTTCATACCAGGACAGAAATTATGCTTATATATAAGTGGGCTTACATGTCAGTTAAATGGCTGGGCTTTTACCCCAAAACCCAAGGTTAGCCTAATTTTTTTTTCCTGCGATCTCAGGACTTAAAATTCATCGTGAGCCCACGAGGTGGCGGCAGACCCCAAACCAAAATTAGCCATATGGCCAAATTTGAGGCCTGGTTTAGTTACTCTGAAAACACAAGGAGCCTGAACCATATGAATGCATTTTTCCCCACTTGCACTAAATGGTTTTCTTTGACTTGAGTTTGGGTGAGGGAGAATTACCGTGCAGTCTGCTTCCCCTCTAAGCCTTTTATGTGCAAAGTTGTTATAAAAAATAACTTACCCCCCAAGTAAACAAGCAAGGATGGGATTATACCTGGGACTTCAAAGGCTCTGCACTTCCACTTCAAGTCACCAGTTCCAGAAGAAAAACACTGAGACTACTGAAAGTCCCTCCTTCAGTTTAAATAAGCCAACTGAAGTATTGTAAGCTTTTAAAATTTTGCTTTCAGCAAGGACAGTACAAATTTTAAACTAATTGTTCTAGAAAGCAATGACTTTTATTCCTTGGGAGCTTGGATGCTGAGTCTTCTGACTAATGTTTTCCAGTTAAACCATGCATATCTGCCTTTCTAAAAGAGAAACCATTTGAAAATGGATTCCTACCCAGTATTTAACAATGAGAAGTGGAATTTTGTGGCCTGAAGTAACTCAGTGCCCCAGCGAAAGGCGGTTTGCTACAAATACACAGACAGCATTCTTTTTAAGTCTGGTCACCCTTCTGCAAATGTGTCTTGTTTTGCTGCCCCTGTCGCCTACTAAAGGAAAACAAATATTTTATATTCTACGTTTCTTGTTGCTTATTATATAATAAAATCTGCTCCCTCAGCTGCATTTTTTGTATTAGTTTGAATAGTTAGTTTATTATATTTTGTTGAGTAGTGTTTGATCGTTCTTCCTGATCCTAAAAATTGCTGAAATACTAAAAGGTTTCAACATTTTCTGGACTGAAAAATATTTTTTAAAAATATCCTGGACTGTTCCATATTTGAATTTAACATATTATTACATGTGTTTTCAAGTGTACATAAATCATGTGCACCATAAAAATTGACTCCCCAACCTTTTGAGATCTCCAAGAACCAATATACAAAACTACACTTCTCAACATGCTACTTTTTCAGACAGAAGGCTGTTTTCACCTTATATACCTTATGTTTTTATTTTCATTTAGTTACTGGGAGCCAGTAGCATTTTCCCTCTTGTTAATTTCCAAACCCATTGTATTTTGGCTATTAATACTTTAAAAAAACAGCTTTGCTGTTATACTTGGGATATCTACACCTTATAGTTTGAAAGGTACTTAGAACATTTGTAGACTTATGCTAATTAGTAATAATTTTTCTGATCTGTGTCTGAACAACTGGACACCTGCATGACAAGCCAATGCCAGATTTTTTAGTGCATGTTGAATATCCTTCCTGTGCTGAGGGTCATTCCATTTAATTTCTCTTTTGAAACCGGGTAGGGCTTTACAGCTACCTCAAATGTGTCTGTGTGCAAACTGGTAGCAACTGTGAGACCAATTTTGGGTCTGTCCTCAACAAGCTGCTTAGCTAGTAAGTGAGGCTGTTGCCCTTGTATTCAAACTAAGAAAGGTTTGCTACAGTAAAACCTTTTTCAAAGAGATTTTGTTCTTAAACAGGAGAACCTTTTTGTTCGGGCAAGCTTTAGGTTTTTCTCCATTTTTTTCTCCATTAGATCTCAGGCAGCATTTTACAGCTGGCTTTCCAAATAATGAGTAAGAAAGATTAACTTATTTTTAGATTACTTCACTCTTTTTAAAACCCAGAAAACTACAATTATATTAAAAGGAGAAATACAAAAGCAAGATTTGCTGGCTGCTATTATATCAGGAGCAGTGTGCAGTTAAACTGATGAAGTTGTATATAAAGCAAAATAGATACGAAATTAAAGCTGGTAAAGATGTGCATTAATGCTAAATACAATGTCTACTAATAATTTTACGCAAGTTAAATATGTAGTGCATATTAGAATTCATAAGATTTGCCACAGGCAAATAATTATGTTACATATATCAAGTCTGGAAGGACAGCCAACTGCAAGAGATTAAATAAATGTGGATCATTTAATTAATTACAATTTGCTATGGAGGTAGTAAAGAAGTAAATACTATTTTGTCATCATCAGAGAGCATAAGTTAAAAATCTGTTTGTTAAAAATCCACTGTTTTATAAAGGAATTTAAAAATATCTCATGTTTGCTAGACAGAGGCAGTTTTGATGTTCATAAAAGGTGCCATAAAAAAATCTGACTCTGCTCTACATTGTATAGCTTCTCAACAGAGTAAATAAACTGAAACTAAAGTCACCTGTCAGTCTAAATTTTAAACCCCTGAAACCATGTGATTCTCTTCAAATGAAAATGCTAAGTGAAGTAAAATATATTTCTTGGTAACAGAGGTTATGAAATGGATAATTTAGAAACAGTTTATGGGCTGATGGAAGCATCAGGACCATTCACTTTCTTTAACAGAAAAACTGCATCAGGTAAGCCTAGTTACCATGTCCTTCCACATGAAAGAAGGTGATGCTAAATGTACTGCCTTAAAAAATGTCTCCAAGGTACATTTATATTTACACTATTTGGTCAGATACTTTTTACTCTCTATACTGCTTTCTATGAGCTATATTCTTTGTACTGTTGTCTATAATGGAGATAATGTAATAGTATCGATTAGCTGCCTTCAAGACTACAGTTTCTAGCAAGTGTGAAGAGTATGTAAAAAGCTCTCTATTGGGAAAAACTGATTTCTGGAGTATCATTAAGGGATTGATGAAAGAAAAAGGGTTTTTTCGGTTTGAGAAGCTCAAAATGAGGGAAACCATACAGGAAGATTCTAGAATATGGGCAGTAGAAAATTGATCCCTTCAAAATGTTAAAAAAGCATATTTTAAATGGAATCGTGTTCAGTCCAGTACAATCCTTCAAACATCCTAGTGATCTAAATCTAAACTCAAGTGTCTAAATATAAGGTCTGCTGAACCTGAAGCATAGTAGAGATGGGCTGTACTCATGCCAGTCAAAATCCCATCTTATCCCATCTTCTAATCCCATCTTCTAGGCCCCAGTAGGCCCTAGCTCACCATCCAAGACAATAATAGCATTTAGCCAGTGATGATACATGTATGGTTTTTTAAAATACAGATAAGTTGGATATTAATTTTGCTTTTCAACTTGGGCTTCAGTATCAGCAGTGCATCTGCCAGCATATCATAAGTATGGGCTGGAGTTAACAAAGGATGCATTCAAGAACATTGAGAACCAGAACTTTTCTTCAACATGTGTTATCTGTTTGTAGAGTTACATGGAGAGTACCTGTAAGTAAGCATGGAGGGAAATTTTACCATATGAGTAAGCACATGTGAGTATGTGCAACTGAAGCAACAATACAGCAAGCAAAGCACCCATCTCTCCTTCTGAAGGAGCCTCTTCTGGAAGATTTGGACTTTAAAAGAGAGGATTGTGGGCATGCTGTGCGTAGAGATAACACAGATTGAAGAAGTTAAAAAAATAAACATTTTAATACTTTATTTTTACAGTATTCCCTCCTTCTTCAAGTTCTATACTATTCTTAATACTTTA
The DNA here is from genome assembly GCF_036169615.1 of Heliangelus exortis. Lineage (NCBI taxonomy): Eukaryota > Metazoa > Chordata > Aves > Apodiformes > Trochilidae > Heliangelus > Heliangelus exortis. The sequence goes on along the minus strand of NC_092423.1, from coordinate 57,319,111 downwards.
AGAACTGGGGAGTGCTTACTTACAGTCCCAGTGACAGTACAGCAACCCTGAAGAAGCTGTAAGCCACTGCAATCATGTGAGCCTTAGCAGAAGGAGCCTTTGTAAGAAATTGAGATTAGCAGTTTGCAATATTATTTCAATGAAGACACTAACAGTCCATGGATCTTCCAGACATGGATAGATGGAAATGAGATTCTCTGTAGTGGCTCAGGTCTGCCAATACAAAACAGGACAATAGGTTCAACCGAAGCAGAACATCACATAGGAACTAACCATGATACTCCTAGATGTTCTTTTGCCTGAGAAAGAAGAGCCTCATAACAGTGACTTTATGGCCCTTGATCTACAACAGACTCTCAGCTAGATGAACTCATACTGGTGGCAACACACTGATCTTTAAGATGTAGGATAGCTGCCAACAGTCAAAACGAATTTCAGTTGTTCACAGGAACAATCAAAGTTCTCTTCATTGGATACTTCAAGGAGATTGAGGGTCTGTACACTCCCACCAGAAGGTGGCTGTGATGTTTTGAGGAGGGCACAGGCTAATTTTGTGATACCAATACAAAGACCTAGAGAGAGGGTGTTTAGGACCCTGAGGGATCCAGAGGGGCAGAACAGAGAGGAGTCAGTGGTTCCTCCCAATCCCTGCCATGCTTTATAAAAACCAGGAGGACAGTAATTCTGCACCTTCCTGCTCCTTTCTTCCTTGAGGCTTTGCTGTGCTTGGAGATCTTGGACAGAGGCTTCTGCACTTTGCCATCAGGCCACCACTTGCTCAGCAGGATCCAAATGCATCAGGTACTGGGAAGGGGCCTGGACACTTTTCCAGAGTCAGATCAGGAGGAACTTTTGGTACAGGTGCTGGAGCATGTCCACATACAGACAATGAAGATGGTGAGGGGTCAGAAACCCAAGTCTTGCAAGGAGTGGCTGAGGGAACTGGGGTTGTTTAGTCTGAAGAAAAGGAGGCTGAGGGGAAACTTATCACTCTCTATAACTACATGAAAGATGGTTGTTGTGGGTGTCAGTCTCTTCTCCCAAGTAACAAGCAATAGAACAAGAGGAAAGGGTCTCAGGTTGTGCCAGGGGAGGTTCATATTGGATATTAGGAAAAATACCTTTACTGAAAAGATTGTCAGGCACTGGAACAGGCTGCCCAGGGAAGTGGTGGAATCGCCATCTCTGGGGAAGTGGTGGAATCGCCATCTCTGGAGGTATTTAAGAGATGCGTAGATGTGGCACTTAGGGCTATGGTAGACTTGGTGGTCTAGACAGTTGGACTAGATGATCTTAAAGGTCTTTTCCAACCTCAACAATTCTCATTCTACAGGTAAGTACTGTGTCCTCAACCACTCCTGAGATGAAGTCCCTCCTGGAATCGTATGGACTGTTTTCTCCAGCAGCAGTGTGCTTTGTTCTCTGTCTGAAACCCTAGGATGGCAGTAGCATCCAGGATATCACCTGAGCCATCGCTGCCAAAGGGCACAGCCACACTCAGTGTCCACAGCCTCTCTAGGGAGCAGGGAAGTGTGTGGCAGTGTGTTTCCACCTTTGCACTGCAGCGGTTTTCATGAACTGATCAAAAAGTAACTGATTTCCAAAATGCACATGTTAAGGGGATGTGTTGCACATGTGTTGGATCCAACAGTCCAAGAGAGGCAAGGCTGCCAAAGCTCTGCATTCCCAATAGGCCAGTAGTGAGGCTGCAAATGTGCCAGTAGGCACATGCACACCACGGATACATCTGCAACACCTAAGTATGAATACCTGGCTGGCCACAGAGAGCACCCACAGGAATGAGTGGTCTCATCCTCCTCCACTGACTGGCTGAACAGGATGGAAGTCACCAGTGAGAACATGCATATACACATGTATGGAGTGGACTGACCCAGAAGATGAGCTCAGACACACAGTCTGCCCAGTAGCTGCCCCAGAACCCCAGTCCCCCCAGTTGCTGGTATCTGGGGCTGCACTCCCACTCCAGCTGATGACACCCAGACTGGTACTCCAGCCACTGGTACCATGGAGACACAGTCTCATGTGAACCATGGCCCTATTCCAGCTGCTTATCTTGGTCTCTCTCAGCAGAGGCTACTCTTGGGCCTGCTCACCCCAGTCTCTCCCATTGCTGAATCATAGACACATAGGACATTCTGCCCATGGTCTGGCTCCAGCTGCTGCAGTTGGACATCCCTGCACCTTCAGAACTGAGTTTTTCATACAGGAAAAGATGCAGATAGGGATTAAAAAAGATTAACACAGGCTGAACAGACATCATGTGCCCGATTCTTCAACAATGTAAACAAAATTTCTGCTACTGGCAATTACAGAGCTCTTTTCTGTTTCATAACTGAATTAATTAGAAACCCGTCTCATGGATGTTGAATTTTAATCTTTATATACCTTTTCATACCAACAAATATTGCAATTCTTTATGCACAGAACCCTATCAGCATAACTTGTTCTGGCTTTTTTCTCTTCTAGAGGCACCATTACATCTCAAAGGCTAAGGATTTCAATCTTATTTTCAAGAAGATCTCAGGAAAACTCAAGGTTATGGGTTCTGCAGACTTCCGGACACATTATTTGCAGTCTAGTTAAATTCATGAAGAAAATGCTGTGCCTACCTTTTTTTCCAATCTGGAAAACCTGGGAACAACTCCAGCTACTCCAAACCAAATTTATGAGACTCACAAAACCACAGCAGTCCATCACATCAGTAAGGTGATTTTCAGTGTAAGATTTTAATAACTGTTCTCCCACAAAATAATGAACAGTGACACAAATCCCAAGACAAAAACATTCTCTAAGCAGTGCAAGCAAACCAACATACCTTCCAGGTTTCCTCTAGCTGATGAAACTCCACAGCCCAAGCCTATGTTGGCCACCAGAGGAGCCTTTCCGCAGCATCCCACAACACAAGTGGTCACCCAAACACACACATAATGAATGACACTGCAGTATACCCCTTCAAAATGTGCCTGTGCACTTCCCCACTGTTAGTACCAGCTGAAACATCACAGCTTGATAAATAAAGCACGTTTGTGAGAGCACTGAATAAGAAATTTAGAATTTTTGATTTCCTATTTAAAAGAAATCTATTTTCTACCGGGACCACCTGTTGCACTATATGCAGTCCATTACTGTGCACTGGTGTTCTGGTTTGAGACAGGACAAAACCATTTTTCTTTTAATAAATTTATTTTTTAATTAGGTCTCTTTTAAGTAAGTGTGCTTGCTGAAATTAACAGCATGTTTTCCAGTCAGTCTGGTTCTAGGACTTTTAATGCTCAATGTATATGGTTATTGCTGGAGAATCATATGCAGAGGGTTGAGGAACCTATGAGGGGAGGTGTGCTGCTGGATTTGGCATTAACAAAATAGCATCTTGTTGGGGATGTGAACGTTGGGGATGTGAAGGGGGCAACCTTGGCTGTAGTGACCATGAAATGGTAGAGTTTACCATTTTGTGTGGAAGAAGTAGAGAAATAAGTAAGATTACAACCCTGGACTTCAGGAATGCGAAGTTTAGCCTTTTCAAAGACCTACGAAGTGGAATTGCATGGGTCAGAGCTCTGGAAGTTATGGATGCCCAAGAAAATGGGGCAACCTTCAAACACTACTTGCTCCAAGCTCAAGACCCTATAGAAATCAAGCAGAGGAGGTAGGAGACCTGTGCCCTAATGGCTGATGATGCAGGGAAAGCAGAGTTACTGAATGCCTTCTTTGCTTCATTCTTCACTGCAAAAGCCAGACCTCTTGATTACCAGACCCTGGAGGAAAGAGATAAGGTCTAGAGAGAGGAAGACTTTCCTTTGGTAGAGGAGGACCAGGTTAGAGACCACTCAACCAAACTGGATATCCATAAATCCATGAGCCCTGATGGGATGCAACTATGAATTACAAGAGAGCTGGCAGATGGTATTGCTAGACCACTCTCCATCATCTTTGAGAGGTCATGGAGAACAGGAGAGGTGCCTGAGGCCTGGGAGATGGCTAATGTCACTCCAGTAATTAAAAAGGTCAAGAAGGAGGACCCAGGAACTACAGGCTGGTTAGTCTCACCTCTGTCCACAGTAGGGTGTTGGGAAAAATTGTTCTGGATATCATCGGGAGAAGTCAGCATGGATTCACCCAATGGAAATCATGCTTGAGCATTTGGATTGCCTTCTGTGATGTCATCACGGGGTGGCTAGATGATGGGAGAGCAGTGAATGTTATCTACCTTGACTTCAGCAAGGCTTTGATACTGTGTCCAATGACATCCTCATTAGGAAACTCAAGAAGTGTGGGCTAGAGGAGTGGCCAGTGTGGTGGATTGAGAGCTGGCTGTGTGACAGAACTCAGAGGGTGGTGACCAATGCAGCAGGGTTGAGTTGGAGGCCTGGAACCAGTGGTGTCCCACAGGGGTCAGTACTCAGTCTGATCTTGTTCAACATGTTCATCAGTCACCTGGATGAGGGGACAGTCTCTCCTCAGCAGTTTTGCTGAAGATACAAGGCTGGGAGGGGTGGCTGATACTCCAGAGGGCTGTGCTGCCATTCAGCATGACCTGGACAGGCTGGAGAGCTGGGCAGAGAAGAACCTGATGAGGTTCAGTAAGAACAAGTTTAAGGTACTGTATCTGGGGAAGAAGAACCCCAAGCACCAGCATAGGTTAGGGATAGACCTGCTGGAAAGCAGTTCAGAGGACACCTATTTGGGGGTCCTGATAGGCAGCAAACTATCCATGAGCCAGCAGTGTGTCCTTGCTGTCAGGAAGGCCAACAGAAGCCTGGGTTGCATAAAGAAGAGTGTGGCCAGTAGGTCAAGAGAGGTCATTGTCCCCCTCTACTCTGCCCTGGTGAGGCCACAGATGGAATATTGCATCCAGTTCTGGGCTCCCCAGTTCCAGAGAGACAGGGAGCTACTGGAGACAGTCCAGAGGAGGACAACAAGGATGACTGGTGGATTGGATCATCTGTCTTGAGGAAAGGCTGAGAGAGCTGGGCCTCTTTAGCCTGGAGAAGACCGAGGGAAGACCTTTGTAATGTCTACAAGTATCTGAAGGGTGGGTGCAGGAAAGATGGAGCCAGACTCTTTGCAGTAGTTCCCAGTGACAGGATGAGGGGCAAGAGGCACAAGCTACAACACAGGAAATTCCATTTAAACAGAAGAATAAACCCTACTTCTTTACTATGAGGGTGACAAAGCAGTGGAACAGGCTGCCCAGGGAGGTTATGGAGTCCCCTTCTCTGGTGATATTTAAAACCTGCCTGGATCCAGTCCTGTGTGGTATGCTCTAAGTGATCCTATTTTAATGGAGAGCTGGACTAGATGATCTCTAGTGGTCCCTTCCAACTCTGGTAATTCTGCTGTCTGTCATTTGTTTAATTGCTGACTAGTAATACAAGCTAGCACACAAATCTCCTGAATTCAGCATCCCCTCTAAAATGATCTTAAAATATCCTCACATCTAATTTACTTGCAGTAACCACTTGTTGTTCATGGATTTTCAGTTGTTAGATTCAGTCCATCAGAGCATGAAACACAGAAGGTTAATAAAAACTAACGTTAGTAGACACCAACATCACTATGCTATTTCCAGGCCATAAATTTCCTGAGTTAGGAGACACATGAGAGGGACTCAGGGTTTTACTGAATTTTGGTTGCTTATAGTGGTGAAACAAGCCTTCCTTTAGCCACTCATGGGAGAGACACGTTCTGAGCCAAACATTCATACCCCCAGTGGAAGTTTAAACAGGCACAGAACATTTTGACCTAGCTTTTGGCTTTTGGGACACCTTATAGCTTGCCATTTTTGAGAGACAGCTTGCTGGATGAAGTACCTTTTGGCAATCCTGTCAGGCCATTTCTAAGCCAAAATAAGTGGATGCACATAATGTTACAAAAAATGTGACATCTTGCCCTATTCTTTAAAAATTGTTTACATCCTCCTTTTCCTTCAGGATCGTAACACCAGTCTAAAATTGAGTTTTGCACAGAAACAATCCACTCCAACATAAGCTGATTTTACTTGCTGCTCTGTGATGCACTGAGGTAATCTGTATTAGTAGTCTGAAAACCTCAGCAGCTCTACTACTTCTATGTAAATGTAAACAGAACACTTTGTCAGTAGTTATTTTGCCCAAGAAATCAGAGACACCAGCACTGTACTTATGCAAACATAATTGTGTGACACAAGGAAGATCAGGCTCTTTACTGTTACCTGTATGGCACACATATGATTGATTGCCTCAGAATTAGCAACCCCCTTGTCCTGGTTTGGGCCAGGATAAAGGTAACTTCCCATCTTGTAATTTTGCTTTCAGCTGGGTCTCTTGTAAGTTGCTGTACTTGCTAAAATTAACAGCAAGTTTCTCAGTGTCCACTTCTGGGACTGAAAACACTCAATGTTTATAGTTACAGCTAGAGACTGGTGTGCAGAGCCAAGGACACTGCTTAGCTCTGAGGAACATTTTGCTCTCCAGGAGAAAGGGAGTAAGGAGATCACACCTGCAACCTTCCTTTAGGAGGAGTGGACAAAATAAATGACTAAAATTGACCAGAGTATTCAATCCCATACATGTCATACTCAGTATAAATTTAAGGAATCACGTGGGTCAAACCCCTTCTTTCTTCCCCTTCTTCGCCTGTTCCGTTTGCTTCAGCATCCTGGAAGGATTCTGTCCGTTCCTCTGCCTGTGGTCCTGATCCATGCCAGCCTTCATCTGTGTTCCTGCCTCCAGCTCCTGACTGCTGCCAACTCCAGGAGTCCAGCCTGGACTTTCCAAGGGCTGCCCTGCAGCCTCGGTGGTGGTGTGAAGAGTTAGTGGGGGAAAAGGGGGGAGGAATGTGGTATCATTCTCTTGTGTATTTGTACATATTTAGTAATTTTTCCTTTTTATCATTACTGTTTCATTAAAGCTGTGTAGTTTAGTTTCCAACCCATCAGTCTCTCTCCCTTATTCTCTCTCCTTTCTTTATCAGGGAGGGGAAGGGGATTACTAATGTCATTCAGTTTCCTGGGCAGGCCAGTGTTAAGCCATGACACCCCTTTATAATTTTTACACCAGCAGAAACTCCTTCTGAAGAAAGGAATTCAGAGTAAACCCATATTTTGCCCACTAAGAACCGTATATACCTAAACCCATACTTATCTGCAACTTCTTCCTCTGAAAGACAGCTCACACATTTTAAAAAAAGTTATTTATTTCACTGCTTTAATCTCTCTACTGTAGTGTTAGCACTTAACATAAGCATCCACTCTTCTACTGTGCTATTTACAATGCATTGAAATGCATACTCTACAAATACAATACATATTTTCAGAAATGTAAGGGAAATGCACAATTTTGTAAAGTTTTAAAAAGGGATACTCATCTGTACAGGATCTCCAAATCATCCAAAAAGTAAAATTTACAAGGCAGTATCCACACAGATATGTAAGGACAGGTGCTACAGTGACAAAGACGAAACTTGCTAATATGATAAAATACATAAAATTTAAGTGTTTTGGGGCACCAGATAATACATTTCGTACCTCTGAAGTTGTACATTTAGTAATACCAATATTTCTATAGAATCACAGAATAGAAAGATGTAACTGCAAACCTGGAGAATGTTCTGAAAAATATTAAATGTTATATACACACGAGGTAAATGTACCTTGGTCTTTGAAGAGGTAATTTGGGTCTAAAGCAACTGATATGGTGAAGTGTTTTTTTTGTAGGTTTTTTTTTTTAAACATAACATGATTAACACCTTGCAATCATTTCAATGGCACAATATAAACAAGTAACTAACTAAAATGTGAATTTCATTACAATCACACTCAGAACCATTACAGAAAAAAATAACGTAGCCTCTTATTTTATTTGACACTTTCATGTCCCTATACAGTCGATCAACATGTTTTTACCTATATACAAAGTCTTTCTTAGCGGCACCACTGGAGGATGACAGCGTGTTGTACTTGGAAAGTCAGCTTGAGAAACATCCCAATATTCCATCTTTTAAGGCTGGAAGGTCCTTGAAGAAGTCCAGCATTCCAAAACCAATGTTTCTGGCTTTTCAGCATCAGACCATTTCCAAGGCTCCTTATTCTCCATGTCCATATCCACGTGGTCACAAGTCTATAAACCAAACTGAGGCTTCAATGCTACTAAAGTGTCAAACTGACTATATCCACAAAACTTAAGTGAATAGATAATGCATGTAATATTTACAATAAACATTTGCATCAGTATTAATCAGAAACAGTTTTGGTATATACTTGAAATGATACAAAATTAATATTTTGAATGATAAAATATTTTGGTCCCCCTGGATTTCCATGAGCAGATCCGGTGATATTACAATCTTAATTTAAAAAATACTTACGTGTACCTGTGTCCATATATATAAGATATGATCTTACACAGGTAACATTTAAAGTTACATAATATATACAGACACAGCCTTTGTAAAAGGTGTTTGGTTTATATAAGAACAAAGAAGAACAAAGCTTGAAGTTGTAGTGTCAGAACTGAGGATATATATGGCTCTATTCAGAATTTTCCCGTTCTGTAATCCAATTTGGATAATAAGGTTGTCTCAAAACAACATTTCTAACGTCACACGCTGTATCAAGTATCCTTCCTGTGCTTTGTTTTTTTGCGTGCTTCTATTACAGTGTGAAAAATCAGAACAATGTAATAGTTGCTAGCAATTCAGGAGAACGAAGCCTAATAGATGGTTGAGATGAAACAGATGTAACAAACCACTGTACAGTTGACTGAATAATGCCATGACACTATTCAACTGCAGTAAAATCCCTTTTAAATGCAACAGAACTGCTCCTTGTATTTTAGAAAACTAAACCTTACAGCGGTGAGGTTTTGTATGTGCTGAAAAAAAGCTGCAAGTGAAATTATTTAATGAATTATACTGAAAGCTCTTTCATTTTACCATCAAGATTACTATGAAGATTTGAAGCACACCAGTAGCCTGATGATTCTGAAGTATGAACTATACCATTTATATCTATGGTAAAGATCCAGTTATGCCAATGAAAAATTTAGAATTTCACCAAATTAACAAATTGCTTAAAGAGGAATCCTTTGAAATTAGGATGGAGATGCATTAAGATCTACTTTGATGCTGACTTTTTTCTTTAAATTTTTTTGTAGATACACTGAACTTGTTAGAAGCATGGCAAGTAGATTCAGGAGCTTAGTAATACTGTAATTTAAAAAAAAAAAACCAGCAATAACTGAAAAACTCTGTGGTGCACAGTGGTACACTCCCACAAAAGCATCACTTCTTTGGAATACCTGCATGAAGTAATTTTTGATCCAGCTTTGATGGAGGCCTGAAGCACCTAAGCCTGCCTGGTCAGACAATGCCAAATGAATATAAACATGACATCTGCACATATTTTTAAACTTGATTGTTTTCTAAGAACTTATTTCTTCTCTCATACACCATTTTCCAGTATGAGTAAACTCATCCATAGAACTGGCTGAATAAAGCACTTCATTATTTTGAGTTCTGAAGGTCTGTAATTCCCACATCATTTAAACCTATCTCCAAGCAAAAACTAAGAAATAAGAAATACAAAAGTCAGGAAACTGCTAAACGAAGTCTCATGTCACCTATGTAGCCTCTTCTTACTAGGACCCATCCCTGTTACTGCTTAAACTACCATGTATCGCAGACCACAGAACACAACCTCATGCTTCTGTTAGCAACCACCCGGCCACTGCTACCAGCTTTGTGAATAACACTCAGTGTATGCTGAGGAATAAAGAGGAAGCAGAATTAAGGTTGTGTATGTTGCATGATAGGATAGATAACGATGCGTTTCGGAGAGTAACTTAAGTGGCATATTAATTACCAGCAACATTTACATACTGAAATACTACTGAGTGGTTTGGACATTAATGAAACCAAAGGGCAGACTCTTCCTACAACTGCAGTTAAAAAAGTATCTTGGTAATATCCGTTTTTTAAAGACACCATAAACTTTGTTCTTGTAACTATGAAGAGGATTGCTGGAACCCTCTAGTATCCAAAGACTTTGCAGCTCAGCACTTTCTGTAGTTTACCACTTTTTGTGTATGAGGCACACACTAAATACATGCACATAAAATTTATAAGGAGCTTTGAAATTTCTAGTACAAAGGCCTAAATAACTTCTCCCTAATTACCTGTACACTTCATCCTCGTTTAATTGCAAATACTGTTCTTTGAGCCTTAAGACACTGCTGAACTGCACAGAAAATATGCTTATCATTTTACTTAATGGAGTAAAATCTCTCTTAAAAACATACTACTCCTCTTGCTACTTTTCTGAAGCAAACAGGTCCTTCAAGCATTTCAGAAGTACCACTTTTTCAAGTGGTAAAAAGTCATATATAATTACGACTCATGACAATTATAAAATATGACTGAATCAACCAGATTAAACTATTTAAAATTCCTACAGTGGTTTCAGGAGTCGGATTTTGGTAAAATTAAAGGAAGAATTACATATTCACGTGAATTAGATCTTAGCTAGACAATGGAACAGTTGTTTTTTTAACTTCTATATTTGAAACCAAAAGTACCATAGGCTTTGTACGCTCATGCTGCTTTGCATTAAAAGACTCAAAAGTGGCACTTACTAGTATAATACAATCTATTTTGAAGGCAATGTAGTATTCTGAAGAAGTGGAAAAAAAGCCCAGTAACCATTTATGAAGTATAGTTGCATAAATTGTGTTCCCATAACTGAAGGAGGTCAATTCGTAAAGCAAGGTTCAAAAGATACACCCTAATCGCTAGCAAAGTGTACTCCAACAGTACATTCACAATCTGAATCAAAAGAACCATGATAGTGACTCAGAACAGTCAATGTACCAGCCAGGAATAAAGTTGCTTAAAGAGCCGACAAGGCACTCTAGAACAATACAGCGAACCAGTTCCATTTGAAAAGTGACCTCTTATTTTCAGCACAGTTAACTAGAAATTAAGACCAGCTATCAACTTCCCATATAAAAAAATTAGAGGTTAATAAAAATAAAACTACACTATATAACATTTTGTAAGTAACCTGGGAAAGAGGTTCATAGTGCACAGAAAGGACACTACACAACTGTTTAGCACATCCACAAAAATTGTAACAAATGACGTTCCTATGAAGTAGTAAAAGGCAGCAATATCCTTCTGTTCCCTCAGTGAGGTAGAACAATTAACCTTCTCAACACGCCACCCTGGTGCAGATATGGACTTTTACAGTATCCTTCGGTAGCAAATCCAGGATTACATCTTTATCCCCTCCTGTTGACTGAGCTGTGATAATGTTTTCTTAATGCGTAAAGCCGTCAGCCTGGCAGCTCCATTGGCGTACCAGCACTCCCGCATGATTTTTGCCATTACTCGTAATGCCTGTGAAGGGAAGACACAGAATTACATGTACTGCTGTTTCTATGTGTAACATCAGTTCTACCTTAGCCTCCCTGCATTTCTGAAGTCTACTACTAGTATTACAGCTGCATGGAAAAGTGATTTGTACAAAAAACTCAAATTCTTCCTTTACACCCATGGACCTGAGATGGACAGAGCCCCAGCCCTTTGGACACACCAGGCTGGACTCCCAAGAGGCCAGGCAGGAATAAGCCACAGCTCCTGGAATTTGCCAAGACAGAGCAGCCACTTATAACACCCACTATCAAGACTAGACAGGGAACATATAGGAAAATATTTTTTAAAAAATACCGTAGAGCTGAACTAGCATTTGTCAGAATTTCAGCCCACATGTAAGTATTTTGATGAAAAAGCAGTAGATTGTCTGTAACTGTTTGGGTTTTTTTCTTTCCCAAATTTTCACATTAGACAAAAGTACTAATTTTTTTTGTATCTCTGGAAAAAGTTAGTTCAATATATAGTAATTCATAAGGTTATCAGCTGTCTTCCTCAAGTAGTTCTGTAATGACTCTGAAAATTTGAGTCTCTGTATCTTTCAAGCTGCCATTCTTTGAAATTTATGAATGTTACTATAACTATAAGTATATATAAGTAACTATATAAGTAACTATAAATAACAAAAAAACTGAAGAAGAAACACATTCCGAGATTTTACACTCAATGCTGTATTACACTGATCTGCCAAGTAAGTTTACAGGATTGAAATGTATTTCAGCATTTTAAAAATTACATTCAGTTCTGTCATTGCATTTCATGACCTTTCTCTCCTGTGTCCTCTTGCTCAATCTGTTATCTCAGGCCTTTACCCATATATTCATTTCACAAATGTCAAAACCCAGTTCCCTGTTCCAGCTCATCAATCTTTCAGCTTACTGCAGCCCTTCTCTCAAGAACTGAATCAGAAAGCACTGGTTCTAGAGCAAGCAATATGAACAAAATTGGTTGGCAAGGCAAGAGCTCACTGCAATGCATACTACCAACCACCCATGTGGTGACTACCAGCATAATGAACACACCCCAGAATCAGGGAAGCACTTCTGCAGAGGCATGGTCAGGAAGTCACTACATGCACACTGCAGTTCTAGGCTCTGGCTTACTAAGAGTCTCGCTGCCTCATAATCCTGTTCATCTTTCAGTAAGTGGATACAGTCCATACTGAGACACACAAAATACTAAGGCCACCATAGTTTTGAATTAAAGTTCTAATGTAATTTACTATTTTGCCCAGTCTGTAGGATAGATGGAAGATACCATCTGCATCACGAGAAGCACTGCTGAGGTGGCAGAGTACTGAGCTGACACTAGCAAGTACACTTCTTGAATGAGATAACCAGACTAGATACAAACCAACTGGCACAGATCTGATTAGCTTTACTACCCCTTTGGGGGTTAAGCACAATAGGCAGCTAAGCCCTACACAGCCACTCCATCCATTACCAGTGGGATAGGGGAGAGAACCAGGAGGGCAAAAGTGAGAAAATCTGTAGACTGACACAGAATTTAACAGGCAAATGGGGGAAACCAAGCCAAAACAAAGACAAACCAGTGATCCAAGATCAATTGCTTGCCACCATCCAACTGATGCTCAGCCAGCCTCTGAGCAACAGCAACCCCTGGTAAACTCCCTCCTCTCCCAGTTTCACTGCCAAGCACAACACTGAATTGTATGAAATATCCCTTTGGTCAGTTTGGGTCATCTGTCCCAGCTGTGATCCCTCTCAGTCTCCTGCCCACCCCCAGCCTACTCAGTGTAAGGAGGGGCAGAGTGAGAAACTGAAAAAGTCTTGAAGGTGTATAAGCACTTCTCAGCAACAGCTAAAACACCGGTGTGCTATCAAACATATTCAAAAAACAACACCATACCAGGTACTATGAATAAAGTTAATTTAATCCAGGTGTACAATCCCCAGCTGCACAATTTATTTGCAATAAAATAAATATTTTTTTTGCAAACTTCTTCCAATGCAATTCAGTCTAGCTTTAATTTACAATAGCATCACCTGTACTTCACAGGAGTGGATCCTAGAATCCTCCATGCAGGGTTAGCTATTTTGTTTTGTGAAATTAAATACTAGTATGTAGGCAAGGATCAGTAATAACTTCATTCTGATCCCCATGGGCTTTATTAAGTAAGTTCTTCTAGAACATTTCTACCTTCAACAAGCACAATTTTTGAACGAATGAAATAAATAAAAGCTCTAATATTCATTAAAGCAGTTTTAGCAAGGTTAGTTAATACCTCACAGCTCTGCCATCTGTTTGGAATATTGGGTCTTAACTTCTGCTCACACACAACTTTCCTCATTTCTTCAACAGAAGGATCAGAAGGAACGAGGTCATAGTATGGCAACTGGTAATCTTCATGAATTCCTGTAATAGGATGAAAACAGCTTTATTTTAACATATTTAACATACTTAACACTAAATTAGATATTCTTTTTACTGTGTTATCAGTATAGTTTTCTTTTTTTGCTTTAATTATTGCAAATTACATTACAATGACTGACAAATTAAAAAATCATGCCTTAGAAGTGTTTGGATTTCCCTTGAACAATTTTTCATTTTGGAATTCATATATTTGGAAATGATAGAAGCTATATAAAATCTTTAGTACGCTATACTAGTGACACACTTCTTGGAAGTATATGATTTATAATAGCATGTTTTATTTTAAACAAGGTGTGGATGTTTTCTGAACGCCCTTTAGCTAACCCTTACTTGTGGCATTTCCTCCTTGCTCTCAAGGACACTGAACATCCCCCTCTTATTTCCTCTATGTAAATAAAGGTTTTTTTAAAAAATTAATACAGACAAGGTTATTTCCTATTTTCTTCAACAATTACAAAGAAGATGAATAAACCAGTTATCATTTACAGGATTAACAGTTGGAAAGTGCTGAGACATACTGTGTATTAGCTTGCACTGCTTTTAGAGCAACCTGTTTACTTAAGCTCAATGAAGTTCTTTAAGTTACATATAATTCTGTAAGGATTTTGTAAAGATTGCCACATACCACCGATCGAACATCGCCGAGCTATTTCCCAAAACACTAATCCCATCGCATAGATGTCTGCTCGTTTGAATGACTCAAAATGTTTCATATTTATAGAATCATCTAGAACTTCAGGTGCCATGTACCTATTTGCAATAAAAAAGAGAAACATTTAATTTCATAAATACTAACCTTAGAGAAAGTTCAGTGCTATTGACCAGCTCAAACCCAAATTTAATACTTATGTGGAAAATGAGATAAAGGAAAGTCTGCTTCCTTAAGGTAATGCAATCAAATACCTTTCAGTGCAAATAGAGTAAGTAAACCAAGAGAAATAAGCACAGGAATATGGGGAATAAGTAAAATGTGAAACAATAAACAAATGCTACCATAAACCTGATAGACTTGATGGGGTAACAGACATAATGACAAAGACCAAAAGCCTCCAGTTGCTAACTGATAGGCTACTAGAAATGCCAGGACAGCTTTAGAGAGGGACACTCTGGATACTGTAACTGCTAATAACTGGGAAACAAGGAACACAGGGATTGGATATATTCAAAGGATATTGCGAGACTCTGCAATGCATATCAAATAAACTTTAGGAGGAGGAACAAAAGTGGGACAGTAGAAAAGGTTACCAAGGGAGCCAGCTGCATGATCAGTTGCCAGTCACTATGCTTGTCTGACCAACCCCTGCATCTGTTCACTGCAGTGTATCCTACATCTCCTTATTGAATCCTGTCCTGGTTTATACCAGGAGAGAACTAATTTTCTGTCTTGCCATTTTGCTTTCAGCTAAGTTTCCTCTAAGTTGCTGCACTTGCTGAAATTAACAGCAAGTTTCTGTTGGTGTCTACTTCTGTTACTAATAATGCTTGTTTATAGTTACAGCTAGAGAAAGGTATGCAGAACCAAGGCCACTGCTCAGTTCTGAAAAACATCTTATGCTCTGGAAAGAGGAAGGGAGTAAAGGCGTCACACCTGCAACCTCCCCTTAGGAACAAGAAGACATGACAGGTGACCAAAACTAGCTAAATGGAGCATTCCATTCCAAACACATCATGCTCAATATGAATTTGAGGGATGACAAGGGTCAAGACCCTTTCTTCCTTCCTTCTTCTGTTCCTTGGCTGGAATCCTGGGAAGATTCCATTCATTTGTCTGCCTGTGGCCACAATCTTCTCTCTCCTGAATCTGTGTGCTCCTGCCTTCATCTCCCAATTGCTGCTGACTGAAGGAACCCAGCCTGAGACTTTTCACAGTCTACCCTTCAGCCTTGATGGTGACGTGAGTATTACTGGGGGGAAGGGGAGAGGAACACGGTATTGGGTTTTGCATATACCTGTATATATTTAATATTTTTTTCTCTTTATCATTACTATTTCATTAAGGCTGTTCAATTTAGTTTCCAACCCATAAGTCACTCTCCCTTATCTTCTTTCCTTTTTTTAATCATGGAGGGGAGTAGGATTAATAGAGAGCATCTGTCGGTTGGTTAATTATCGTCCGAGTGTTAAACCATGACAAATCCTCGTTATTTTTCCATGCACTCTCATTCTCAAACTCATGCACACTTGTGCTCTAACTACCACATGCCAGCAACTGTCACAGCTTAGCAGTTTGTGTGGACCAAAAACCAGAAGACAGAATTACTCTCTATTACCCCCTCCCCTCTACCCTCACAGGGGGAAGATAATAGGGGAATAAAGACAAGAGACTTAAAGTTGGAAATTTTAAAAAAATGGAAACAGATTCACTAGAACAGGGGAAAGGCAATAACATGGGATAAAGAACAAAAATACAAATGTATACAAATATATATATACAACCCAATCTCGATGGCAGCAGGGATAGGTGCCTGAGGGCCCTGGAGGCAGGGCCTATTCAGGAGGGGGCTCCAGGGCTCTTCCCAGCACCTGATGGATGTGGATTCTGGAGAGCAGGTGGGGAGCTGGGGGTAAAGGAGCGCAGGGGAACAGCAGCGAAGCGAGGAGCGGGGGAAAGAGAGGAGGGGCTGGGGTCTGCCTGAGCTTAGAGAGTATGGGCAGGGAATGGGAGGGAAGAGACCCCTCTGTGTTCTGCCCCTCTCAGAGCCTGAAAGCCCTCCTGCTTCAGTTCCTCATGTTCAAACTAGGACAGCAATCAAAGGCAGGTATGAGTGAATTCCAGGCTAGCAACCAGATTCAGACAAGGGATGAGGTTGTCTTTGGGCCTTGGGTGCTAGCAACTGGAGGGAAGGAGAGGCTCAGCCTATGTGGACAGAAAGGGAACTGCAGATCCTAGGAATACATGTCCACAGGTCTTCTTTACAGTGGGGGAAAGAGCATGAAGGAATTTTGAGCCTATAACTGCAATAAGACAGAGTGAAGCCATCCATAGCACCAGCAATTGGAGCCAATTAGGGCCTCTGAAGCCTCCAGCCACTGAAGTGGGACCATGAATAACAGGCTTCAGAGTCATCTAGCTACAGAGAAGAACTGGGATGAGAGAAGCAGGGTAAGGGCTTCTCAGCACCAGTAACTCAAGTGGGGAAGCACAGGTCGTAAGGTCTGTTTGACTGGGCAGTAGCTGATAGGTGGGCCAGAAAGTTTGTATTTTCCCCTAACCTGGTATGAATGGATGTAATTCAGTAGCAAACTTCAAGCTGGTCTAGCCAGCAAGGGGCCCAGGCAGGAATGTCTCACAGGGAGAGGGACTGTGTTAGTATAGGACGGAATCAATGTATGTATATATGCATATGAGTACATGCATCTGTTTGCATTAACCCAACACAGCTGGTGAGTAGTAGACCTGTGGAGCACAGAAAAAGGGCATTAGATACATTAGAGGAAATTAACAGGGTTGTACTGATAGTCAACAGATTCATAAACATGCACAGGCACATAAAGCTAAAGAAGAGTGCTTGTGTTTTCACTAATGAAATTCAGTCATGACTAGCTGAAGGGAAGGAAAGGGACTTCAGTATCTATACATGCATTTTATACAAGTTCTAACAGTATTTTATGTGGGTGTTGAAGACAGCACATGAATACAGCAATTTGTATAATCAGCTCTGTAGTACTACATTTGTCTTTGTTGCCCAGCGACACTACTGGTTCAATCACAAGTTAGAAAGGAGGAGCAACATCCATGGACCCAAGACGGACAGAGCCCCAGCCCTTTGGACACACCAGGCTGGACTCCCAAGAGGCCAGGTAGGAAGAAGCTACAGCTCCTGGAATTTGCCAAGATATAGCAGCCACTTATAACATCCACTAGCAAGACTAGACAGGGAACAGATAGGAAGGGCTGATTAAAAAAAAAGCACCACTAAGGATTCCTTGGGAACAAAGGCTCTGAAGTATCTGATCATCATAAACCATGGGGTTTTTTTGTTAATAGCAAATCCCATTTGGGTTACACATTAACAACTGTGCTCACAAGAAAAACTTTATCAACATTTCTGCAATAGAAAAATCTGTGACAGACTTTCAACTGAGACACAAGGATGAGGAAACTGGTCATGGCATCCAAATGATTGCTACCTTGTTTAGTGACCAGGTCTAATGTGGGAATATTAAGGAAAACATTAGCGTGAACCATATTATGAGTTACTGACAGCAGCATTCCCATGGGTTGTTGGAAAGAACAAGTGGTATTTGCTGTACCAGTCAACAACAGTTCTACTATTGCTCTCTCAGTCTGGTGTAGCTCTGACAGCTAAATCAAATACATAATGTTTAGCAGAGGTCAGTGTTTCTCCACATCATTGCCCTGTCAATCTCAAGCTGACATATTAATGACAGAGGCAAACAATGACATTAGGGCTTTGGAGATAACAGTTATCTGGTAAAAAAAAAAAAATAAAAAAAAATCAAAGCACACAGATTATTGGAACACAACAATAGCAATAGCAAATTTCAGGACGATCAGTCCTTTTAGAACTCTCTCAGCACTACTGTGCCTTATGGAAATGATATACATACAAGGAAGCAAGGGCTACCAACAAAAGATCAAAAATGCAACCAGTCATCCAGAACTTCAAAGACAGTTGCTGACATGAGAGTTCTCCTAAGCACTGTACAGGCATACAAATTCCCCACAGATAATACATATAGTACAAGCAGCAGAAAACTGCCTGAAGAGGAACGTAAGGTTTACTTTGACAGTATTTACTGAATGAAAGCAGAGTGTTAAGTTTACATAAGTCACAATCTTCAATATGCACAAGGCTCATTATTTCAGGTCACTGATAATTAAAAAATTTTAAATCAAGAATGAAGGATGGAGGTTGTTTTAATGCTCTCTGAATTTTGCATTATTGGATATCAATCTTATACTACGTCATGTACTGGACAGTACTGTGATAAGCTTTGGCTCTAGAAAAAAGAATACTGATCCAGCTTAAGATCACATGCGGACAAGATGAGTGATAGTGCTTGCTGGAAAAAAATCCACAGAAACCAAACCCCCAGTCACGTTGCAAGACTGTCAGCCATAATCACTTATACAAGCAGTAGAGGAGTTTGCTTCCATATATCACCCTGAGGACATGGGTTTTAACAGGAAAGACCTTAAGATGTTGGAATGTAGCAAAGGAACTGAACTCATACCCTCAAAAGAAAAAAATTCCCTCCCCATAAATGTGACTTCCATTGAACTTATTGGCAAATTGACCTCTTACCATGGTCCTTCATTACTGCATTTAGATTGGCTTTGGCTTCCATAACACAGAATGGTGACTGACTGCTCAAGAAGCCTGAGATATTATTGCTGGAACAAGAGAGGTGAAAGGCAAGTGAGGTCATCTCGTGTGGTTAGCAGATAAGCCAGTTCACAGCTATCAGAAAAAAGGGGAAAAAATATTCATCTCCTTGTCAGCTTATATATTGGAAATGAACTGCTTCTTAGAAACAGTATTTTAGGTCCTGGAAAGAACTAATCTAGAAATACTAACTTTGATCTTCTGAACAAGGTCTGCAGCTCAATATTCTCCAAGAATGAAAGAACAGGCCTACAGAAAAGTATACCAATTATGTTAAGAGTGGTCTTGCCAAACTTTGGGTGCCTGCTGACCTCTTCCTCCCCCCATCCCTTTAGTCCTTTATAACTCCATTAGATGCCTACATTTCTTGTATAACATAAGAAGTTTGGTGTCATCAAACAGGACCCATACAAAACATGCTGACTGTGGCCCCTCGTGGGTAGCATATGCATAGCTAGAATTCTGTTCATACTCGGTTTATGTTAACTGCAGAAAAGCACCCATGTTAAGGTAGAATTCACAGCCAAATTTCTTCTAAACACTGCCTATTTTAACTACAATTTTTTTTTACTTGCCTGAGAGAAAGAGAAAGAGAATCCTTCCCAATTTGAAGTTCACATTCCCTGTTCTATGTTCCAGACTGAGCTGTTAAAAGGACATAGTTCACACCCTCTGGTAAAGCTACACCTCTGAACATAAAAGAAAGATTCATTCAGACAGAGAGAAAGATCATCAGTTTGACTCAGCACCTACATTGCTCACCCAAGGGCAAGTTTTGCTTGCTCCCTAACTCACATACCTTTACAACAGATTAGAAAAAATACAAACTTAGGCAAGTGTTCCTGAACTTACACACAGAGCTTCCAATATGCAGAAGAGATACCAGCAGTGGCAATCAGTAGGGGTTAAAATTGTCATTGAACAGGTAAGATCTGAACCTATGAAAAATGAACCAGAGGTCCAGTTACTTACCTAAGAATACAAAACAGAGAGGAAGAGGGGACCAAGCCTTTTATGAAAATGAACAATTTTCAAAAAGGTAGAAGAAACTAATGTCTTTAAAGTGGGAAACAGTCTTAGTCCTGCTGCTGTCCTCTGCAGCAAGAAAGTGAATTGCAGCTTTACTCTTATGAAGAGGTGTAAGACAGATAAACAAGCAATTTAGTAGCACCTATGTAAGAAGGAATAAGAGGGATCTACAGACACAGCTAAAATAATGCTTTCTGCAAAGACGAGACTGAAGTAACTGATTTGCATGTAGGTGTAGTAGAAAATACTAAGCCACACATAGTATGTACCCTTCATACAGCTAAGTCTGCAATGCAAAGTTATGAAGTAGTCTCCTCTTTTACTACCCATGATTACTGGAGACTTTGAGAAGGAACAATGCCCAGAATTTTATTATCTAGTAGGAATTCAGAAAATAAATCTCACCTGACCATTTGTGTGGTATTTTTTAAATTTGGCACAAGACTGGTACAGCAGAACTTCAAAAAGTAATTTCAGCAATATAACGATCACAGCACACATTCTAAAGCTTATGTTCACTAAACCTTAAAAAAGTGGGGGCTTTTTCTTCCAAAAAGCCACAGTTAAAGGGGCATCCTAGTTCATTGTAAAACCCCAATCACACTCTCCAACACCGCTAGGGCATATTCTGAAATCAGTTATGCACAGCCCTGAATCACTGGGCTTCCACATGTTTCTCTGTGACAGGCACACAAGCTTCAGTTTGACATATAGTGAACCTCTGGGCCTCAAAGGACTAAAAGCTACTCTGATTGCACCACTCTGTTCCTGAGAATCACTGTTAGTGCTGCTATCTGTAAGCTGTATAGCTGCACAGATTGCTAAAGGAACTTAGTATTTTCTTCAGAATAGCTTTGAATTGTTATTGTTTGAAGGTCCAGCAATGATAAATTAGAGTCAGTTAGTTTAATTGCACCTGTGTTGACGTAGTTAAACAGCTCTGAGTTCTTTCAAGGACAAGAATACTTGCATTTCTGAATTCAGTAGTAGGCCTTCAAAAGAAAGGAACTATACTGACTCATCTATTGATAATTCTATTTATGTATTAGCTGACAAATGTGACTGCTGTTTTAAGTTCTCATGTTTCTCTCAAAAATATGACCCCAGGAAAACCCACATCCAAGTCTCTACATCTTGTATATTCTTCCACATGGGCTTCACACTGAAAAAAACCACAGCTTTTTACTTCCAATGTCTTACACTCCAGACTGGAACTGCAAGTAACACTTCAGGTCAAGAGAAAATGGGTTCAAGTTGCACAAGTAGAGATTCAGATTACATATTAGAAAAAATTTCTTCACTGAAAGAGTGGTAAAGCATTGGAACAGGTTGCCCAGGGAGTTCGTGGAATCACTGTCCCTGGGGGTATTCAAAAAACAGGCAGATGTGACACTTTGGGAGACAACTTAGTGGTTATGGCTTCGTAGGACTGACAGTTGGACTTGATGATCTTCAAGGTCCTTTCCAACCATGGGGATTCTATGATTTCCATTAGCACAAGGCCAAAAAGAATAAAGACACTGCAATAAAGTCTCTAAAACTGTAATTCATGAAGTGTCCTACTTGTTTTGTACTCTACCATAAATATTTTGCACGTGCTCAGTGTTTTACACATGCTTGAAATAGATGCCAAGATTCAACATGCTTTTTAAGCACAAGCTTATTGTCTAAAGTCTCAGCCTGCAAGGAAGCACCTAGGAACTCTAGTTGGCATTATTTAAATTTTCCTGTTGCTTGTGTTTGTATCCACCAAAGTCTTCTATATGGGACAAGAAAACCAAAAGTGTTGTATTATAAAAGTCACATGACACACCATGTTAATGATTTTACCTTTTTGTTCCCACTCTGTGGTTTGGGGCAATATCAATCGTGTCTGTAGCTGAATCATGCCTAACTGCCAATCCTAGGTCTGCAATGCAGCACGTTCCATTCTTTTTTACCAATATATTTTTTGATTTCAAATCTCTGTGGGCAATAGCTGGTTTGCCTGCAAGGTAAAAACAATAGAAATAACACATTTGTAAAAAAGATCATCATTATTATTTTAAACGTAGTGCGGATTTTATTTGAAGTTACTGAATTCTTTCCAGTTCTGCTGCTTTATGTGCATCAAGGTAGCTCCCAAAACCATTTATTGCAGACTTGCTGGGTGTCCAGAAAAATGCTTCAAATGTCTATAGAATTAGTTCACTCTACTGCTCCTTTACCTCTTCCTGCAACTATTATTGTGTACACATACTACTAGATACAGAAAAGGTTTTAGTATCTCTAGAAATAGACCAGTAGCATAATCAAAGTTGGGAAGACACAACAGGCATCATTACTTAGTGCCTTTGAATAGGTGTTTTGTAAGAAGCATTGTTACTTCAGGAAACCTCGATATACCATAAAAAGGAAGGTAAAAACCCCTTCTGAATCAGGAAGTTGTATTAGTTCAGAAATTATCACAGGGCCAAAACAGACATTTTTCAATTCATTCAGTTCCGCAAGGGATTAACTTTGGTCTTTGTGCTAGGGCTCAGCTGCTTTCTTGTCTCATAAGTAGCTATGGGCAAGGGAACTACATGCTGAAAAAGGCTGCATGTTCTAAAAATAAAATTATAGCAGAAAGAAGTACATATGTTATTTTTAAAAAAATCCAGTATTATTAAAATGACAGGCTGAATAGTTTTAAGATTACCTTGTGTGCCAACAATTTCCATGTGAAGATGAGCAAGACCACTAGCAGTGGACAAAGCTAGTTTTATCATTCCTTCCACTGTCACTGTATACCTGTTCAGGTAATCAAAGAGTGATCCATGTTCATGATAGTCTGACACCAACCACAGCTGTGTCCATGTACCATTGTCTGCAAAATAACACTGGCATGAATATCACAGATACACAAAAGATCAGCAAACCATGTATGTTATTTTAATACAATGCTTATCAGGCACAAATTATACTTTGCAAGTAACCTAAGCCATTTACACTCTTAAATCTTAAATTCTATCTCTGTAACATTTAAATGTCTCTGTAAGGGCTGGGACCACCATGCAAAACTTCGTAAACAGCTTAGCAAGTATTTTTTTATTTAAACTAAAAAGTGGCCAAAACATAACCAGACAATGTCACTATGACAGTTAGGTGAAATACGTAAGGTATTTAGCCAGGCCCTGCCTTCCCCTAACTTTTCTGCTTGGAGAGGCAACAGTGCTGAATGTATGACACAAAACTAATCCTGTCACTATTGGTCTAGTACAGTATTGTCCAGGCTACTAAAAAACAAAACCCAACCAACCAATTAAAAAAAAAAAAAAGTCTTTCAAGCTTTGACCCATAACTCCTTCAGTCTTCCCATAAACTATCTTCTGTCCTCAGCCTGGGAGACAACTTCCAGTTATCAGAAGCTGGTAGATTTTTTCCTCCTGCAGTAGAAGCTTGCAAACTTCAATCACACATCACTTAAAAAAATCAAGTCAAATCCCACCTCTGGTGACCTCTAAGTTGCTGGTCAAAACTGAGGTTTCTAGCAGGCACAAGGGTAAAGGGAATGAAAAACACTGATTATGAGAAAACCAGTTTGCTGTATGATTTTTTCAATGAACTGTAACAGAACAAGACAAGCCATAACACATTTGCAGATATCCCAAGGCATAAAAATAAAAATAGATATAGATATAGGCATATAGATAAAAACTAAATTGTTCACATTAAACTAGTGGACACAAAGCACCCTGAAGTTTAAACCACAGAGAGAAAGAATATTAAAGGAATCCAAATCAAGAGAGGCCAAAAATTTGTTTGTTTTTTTTTTTAACCTAAGTAGTAAAAATATACCCAGAAAAGAACAATCCTGCCACCAAATAGGTTTTCCAATTTTATTTTGTTATAAAAACAACTCTCATGTGGCAAATCTGAGAACTGTTTTTAAAGTTAGCTACTTCTGTAGAAGGGTCTTTCATGTCTTTAAAAGACTAGTTATCCCACCCAAAAAAAATTCACTTGGACTTCTGTCCTGAATTACACAGCCACTACTTCCCAAGAACAAGTGCGATAGCTCAGAACAAGCCAAAAAATATCATTATGTAGTAGTCCCTAAAGGTTATCAAAATGCATACTCGAGAAATAAATATGAAAACAGGCATGAAAGAAGCAAATTTAGAAGTTAGTTCCTATCATACTGAAAATTTTTTTAGTTTCCAAATAGAAGAGTTTTTTAATTTCCTGCTCTATCTTCCTCTGCTGCCCTCCAAGAATACAGTTGGCCTAGGAAAGTCAGAGGTACAAAATGCCTGATATATAGACTACCAGAAACAATCTTTATAGAAGCACATGTGCTTATCTTTAATCACCTACCCTGAGTATTTTTGGCAGCACAGTAAACAGCATCTGCCAGGAAGCTTTCAATCACAGAATTTACATTATCAGGTAAGAAAAAGTAATTACACTCCGTAGTAATTATACACAGTAGCACAGCCTTCCATGACAAGCTAACCTGATTTAGTTCATACACACACCATTATCAAGAATATCCAACAATTTCATAATGTTCACAAACTACAACAATTTATGTATGTTCTTGGAAACCTATTTAAGAGACTAATTATGATTCTTTCGTCTATTTATGAAACTATTTTAGACCATCAAAATCACTCAGAAGAAAAAGGTTTTGCTTTTGAAGTTGAAACAAAATTTTAAATTCTGAGGAAAGAAGCTTTCAGACTGGATGTTAGAAGACTGATTCCAGTTTAAGAAAAACATCACTGAATTCCAAGCAACATCCACCTTAGACAACATGCCTCCAGAAGAAAGGCAGTTATAACAACCACATTATCAAATATGTAATCCTGTTTTAATTAAAATTTAATTAATGGAATTCATTTAAGAAAAAAATGCCACTTTATCACACTGGTATTAGTAAAACAAAAAATGGCACATGCTTGGTTTTAATCCAAATACTAGGTTTTAAGACCTGACACACAAAACTGCTTAGCACAGCAGTTTTGAGCCACAGGCTTATGTTTCAGGTTGAATGCTTAAAAGTCATTAAAACTTCCTAATTGCATGTGTCCTCTAGTGTCATTTAATTAGGTGCTTCAAGGAAAATAGTGGGATATGTTAGCCTTTTTTGGGAAGCAGAACAGGAAAAAAACCCCAAAAAACAACACATCAGGAAAAAGCAGTGACAAGATCAGATACAGATGCGATCTATAACTAGAACACTCTTAGAAATGAGATATTAAGGGACACGTCGGGGAAAACACTTTTATCTGTGGCTTGAAAAGGACTGATATTTTGTTAGAGAAACAGCTAGCCTGACTATCACATTCAGATAGTCATCTGAATAAACTGATGAAGACCGCTTGTGCTGTGTAGACTAAAAAGATCATCCAGTCCAATTATTTCCTCTCCAGCTAAAGCCAGAGCTTCAAGAAGAATAAATGGCTCAAGCATTACTTTTCTCAAGAGAAAGGAATTCTGCCTATTTCTCCACAGCACATTGGCTAACACTGTTCTTGGGGATCTACTTACCAAGTAAGGGAGTCTGACTGAACAAAAACCTTTCACTTAGAGAAGTACAGCTTTTCAGTAATGAAGAAGGAATGGAGATGCCAAAGTACTGTAGTGCATACAGTTATCTGAAAGTGTGCAATACAAGACTTATCTTGTAAAACAATTGTAAACCCCTTCTCATCTCTTCATGCACCCTACACCTGAAGGTACCACTCCCCAAATTTTACAACTACATTGGCCAGCCAGATGTTCTCCAGCAGTTGTGGAGTTGCTTTAAGAAGACAGACCTAATTAATTACTTTACTAGTAGAAAGAATTGCAGTATGACACTGGCCTACATCTATACCACAAACTACATGTCAGAAGATGAGCCCTCAGCATTCATGATGGGATACACAAGAACCTATTCCTGAGAGTTCTTCTCCATGGATCACAGAAGCTTTCAGCAAGCACCAAACTGGAATTGCATATGAAATTGGAATTCCTTCTACTGCTGTATCTCTGTGGTCATCTTTACAGAGTCTAAGACATACAGATTCTTACAGCCTAATGACTTTGAACACTCCAGCTATGCTGTAATAGCTCCTGAATGCATTCAACAGCATGCCCTCTGGAGAACTGGATGCAAATCCTTCAGCTATTACTGCTGTGAACAAATACTTTGATTTAGAATCCATATCCATTTTTCATAAACCAATCAACAACTAGATGTCAAGAAAAGAGCCTAGCCCTAAAGCCTAAAAGCCTCAAATAACAGTATGACATATCAATGAAGGATTTTTTTTGTATGTACAGCACATGAACACAAGAAGCCTGTCAAAGTTTCGTATCACACTACAATGAACCTGAAGATGACCAAGTCAAATGGAATTTCATCCTACTGCATCTGGAACCTGAGCCAGCTATCAGGGAATTATTTTCGAAAGCCAATTGCTTTGAAAACCTTCAAGTGCATTTGCAGACAGCCATCTATCAGTTAGGGGCAAAGGAGAAAACCAATACCCTTAGTCACTGATTTGTTAAAAGTTACAGCTATAAGGTATTGCAATTCATCCTTTTTGCTTTTAAGAGACAGCACTTAAGGCTTCTGCAGAGATTAATTTTCATCTATGTCTTTATGGCAACTGACAATTTCAAACCCAGGCTGCAGATTCTCCATTAGGTCCAGCAGAGCAAACCCTGGCTCTTGCAGGTGCCATTTGTATCTGATACAACTTTGGTCATGAAAATACGACAGTTTCTCATGGTAAGCACAATAAGCTGCAGGAAAAAGTTGTCTTGGAGATTTGCAAGTTCTGGGAGGTTAAGAAGTTGCACAAACATCTGTTAGGAGCAAGTTAACTATACCTAAACCTTTCTTGAAGCAGTGTTCTGCACAACCTTTTGAGTTCTGTTCCAGTCCTGAAGGTCTACATAATTTAGAAACTTGACATTAATCTAGAGCTAATTAAAAATATCTTTAAGCTACACTTAGAAAGAATTAGGAATTTCCCATGAAACCTAGAGCCCTTCAAGAACCCAGGATGTGTGGATTCTCAACTCCTCCCTAAGGTGACAGAAGTTTTTGTTAATGATTTCTTCTCAAAGTCAAAGATAATGTCTGGTGAAACTTGTGATTTCAGATTAAAATAACCAAATGAAACAGAAAAACCTTTAAGTTCTCCCTCCATAATGTAAGTAATTCAGGTGCTTTTTTTTGTTTTGCCAAATTTTTGTCTTAAATCGGGCTGCAAGAAAAACCAAGAAACTTTCATCTGACTGAAATCATGACTTATCAAACTCAAAAAAATGTACCTTAGTCAATAGTTAAAGATTTAACAATAAATCTTCAGGAAACAAGTACACCATTTTAATACTAGGAATTAGTAATTCTCTTTTTCCAATTTTTTTTCTAACTAGAGTACTAAATTAATAACTTCGCATACCTCAGCCTCAAAAACGGACCCTCTATTTTATATTAGAACAACAGAATTAGACATGACATCTTTTGGTGTATCTTACTAGGTTAAAGCACAACAACAGGCATTCATCAGATGTGTGGGCTGACATAAGGTATCTCCTTTTTGATACCAAACTTAGCCAGTATTTTAACTTGATTGCTGAAATTATACTCAGTATTTTTTCAGATTTAAACAAAGCCATGTTTTCCAGAAAAAGGAAAAGGTACTTTTTTCATTCATTAAGCCTATCAGAAGTCTGCCACTCTCTGAAATCCTCTAATAACACAGTTATTTTTTCCTAGTCTTAATGGGAAAACTTACAACTTTATTTTCCCCTCCCCCTATTCTGACTGGGTACAAAATCAGCAAAATGACTTCACAGTATCACTCACCTTTGTTGTCTGCAGCTATAAATCCAAGAATGTTTTCATGCCGTAGCATAACTGTTTGGTAAATTTCTGCCTCACGAAACCATGACCGCTCCTCTCTTGAAGAGAAGATCTTCACAGCAACTTCTTCTCCTCTCCACTTCCCTCGCCAGACTTCTCCAAAGCGACCCTTACCAATGCTTTCTTGAAGTACTATAGTTCTTGCAATTGTTCTTTGCACAAGTAAAGGTAAACCTACAAAAAGTATCCAACATTAACTTAAACATCACTCCAACAAAATAAGCATATCATAAGGACTAACTATTCAAACTATATTTCATTAAGATATTTCTCTTAGAATTCACTTGAACTACCTTAAGATTTTAGCAGCTTGTTGTGAACTGCTAACAGACATGTAGGTAAGATGCTACCTTTAACCTTAATAGCCCCGAAATATCATGTTACAAACTACCTCTACAGTTAGTAGATGCTTCATTTAAATTTTTTTACAATATCATAACAAAGTATCCTCAAACCTTCAATGAGTTTAACAAAAGGGTTCTTTTTTTTTTCCCATAATTTAACTGTATTCTGATTAGCTTAGACCACTGACTGTCAAGTGCACAAAAGTTCTTTTGAGTTCTTTAGGAAGCACAGGCGGGGACAAAGAGGATGTGGTGTCACACTCTACATGGGTAGCTGGAATCCATGGAACTCTGCTTGGGGATGAATAAGGAGCTGACCAAGAGCTTATGGGTGAGGGCTGACAGGAAGACAGGGGCAGGTGATATAGTGGGGGTCTGCTACAGGCCACTTGACCAGGAAAACCTAGCAGAGGAGGCCCTCCATAGACAGGTAAGAGCAGCTTCGCAAGGGACTTTTTATAAGGATGTCTAGTAATAGGACAAAGAGCTTTAAACTCACAGAGGGTAGATTTAGGGTAGGTACACTGGAACATGTTGCCCATGAAGGTCATGGATGCCCCATCCCCAGAAGCATTCAAGGCCAGGCTGGATGGGGCTTTGAGCAACTTGGTCAAGTGGGAAGTGTCCCTGGCCATGGAATGGGGGCTGGAACTAGGTCTTTAAGTTCCCTTTCAACCCAGACCCATTCACTGATACGATTCTATGAAGTTTGCACTTGATTTGGATAATTCAAGAAATGAGGAATTAAGTTCTAAAGCACTAAAGTTACCCAACAAAAGCATTTGCTAGAACTTTGTTCTTGTTTATAACCTCTGCCTAGAAGACTTCCTCTGAAGTGGAATAATAAAAAAACCCACCAGCATTATGAACTGTGAGAAAATCCCATTCTCTTCAATGAACCAATGATAAGTTTTAAAGTTCTATATTCACTTTAACTGACTAAAAGTACTTAGACAATTCTTCCTTGCAACTAAGTTATTTTGTCATTTGTGAGCTGAAGCAATAGTAATACATTGTTGATATCGAGAGACTTGCATTGTGATCTGAAAAGCATTCTCAGCTCCAAGAGACTTTGAAATCCTTCTCTTAAACCCTTCTGCTGAAGTCACAGCTTCTACTTTAGATGCTTCATCAATTCCTCTCATCAAACCTCGAGTTGTTTCAGGTCTTGTTCGTCATGGAAAAATTGTGCAATAATAGCAGAAGGCAAGACTGAATAATTAATAAAAGATTACTATTCAACATTGCAGAAAATGAATCCTACTTCCATTTTGATCTGAGCAGGAGGCTCATCTTTTATAAACTATAAACTTCTGTTTTATATGCTTCTCTTCAGAGAATACTGTAACAGCCAATAATGATAGAATCCCTTTTATTTTATTGGACCCTTGGCATTAATCTAACATAAAGTGTACTTTGGGTCAACAGACTAAAAAATTCCTCTTTGGTCTGGATTATTATGCCTGTTCTGCACATTTCCACTGTGTTTATTGAAACTTCTTGCCCCAAAAGCATCCCTTTCAAACAGTTCATTTCTGACACAGTTAAGCACTATTTTAACTAGAAGCTCCGACTTTTCTCCCTTTAGTGATCCTGTTCCCCACCCCTAGTTTGTTCCATAAAAGTACAGTCTTCTCAGTTGTGCTGTACTAAAGTCTGGATTAAATTACATGTTTCAATGAGATTCAAATGCTGCAGGCATATTTCAGGACACCATAAAATTAGCAGTTAAAATGCTAGGTCACCTTGAAATTATATAAACATTGATTAATTTTGAAACAAAGCGATAGAAGTCATTGCAAACACATACACTGCCTACAATACAGAAAATAAGTATTTGAAGCCCCTTCTATACTACTGTCATAATAAAAGGGAAGTACAGAACACTAAATAATGCTAATACTTGTCTTACAAACAGAAGAACATGGAACGCACTGCAGCTGAAGTTAAAAGATCACTCTTAAGAAAACATCCGGTTTTATTTTACAGGAACATGACTTTGTCTTTCAAGCATAAAAACAAATTATTGAAGAGCTTTCCTTAGGGGTAGGTCAAATTTTACTGTATTTGGCATTTTCTTCCTTTGATATAGCAATCAGTAGCCAATGCTCAAATACTATAGCTGGTGAGACAAGCCTGAGTGTGCTGAAGCTCTGAAAATCAAATAATTTCCCAGCATGTTGCTTTAACTTCAAGTGTAATGTGCAAATAAGCAAGGGAAGAGTCAGTAGTTTGGGGCTGTTTGCTCCGGAGGAAGAATCCTGGAGTTTCATCTAACAGGGATTCCCCACTTTTCAACAGCTTATTTTGAAGGAATGCTTCCAGATTTTAAAAACACAGAGAGGCTCAAAAGCACTACAGGGAAGGGCAGAAGAAAAATCAAAGATACCCAATAACAAACTGAAAGACCAAGTGACAACTAAGTCTGCATTAACTTTATCACAGGCCTGAATTTAAATGTAAAGAAAGTATGGGAAAGCCATCATGTACAAAGTGGCAGGAATGCTGTGATCACCCATAGAAGTTAGAAAGGAACTATCACCCAGACAGTACTTTAAATTGACTAAACATAGTTCCAAGGTAACTGGCCTTGAACAGTACCAGGCAGGGGGCATCCACAACTCCTCTACGACACCTGTGCCACCTGTCTCACCACCCTCACACTAAAAATATGTCCTTCTAATGTCTAACTTAAATCTATCCTCCTCTAGTTTAAAGCTATTGCCCCTTGCCTTATCACTACATGCCCTTATAATAAGTCCCACCCCAGATTCCCAGTAGACCCCTTCCAGTTACTGGGAGGCCACTATAAGGTCTCTCCAGAACTTTGTCTTCTCCAGACTGAACAACACAGTCTTCATAGGAAGGTGCTCCAGCCCTCTGACCACCTTCATGGCCCTTCTCTGGACTCTGAACAGCTCCATGTGCTTCCTATGTTGGGGACTCCAGAACTGGATGCAGTACTCCAGGTAGGGTCTCACAAGAGCAGAGTAGAGAGGAGAATCATCTCCCTTGACCTGCTGGCCATTCTTCTTTTGATGCAGCCCAGCATATGATTGGTTTTCTTGGATGCAAATGCATACTGCTGGCTCACATTGACCTTCTCATCAACCAGCACTCCCAAGTCCTCCTCAGAGCTGCTCTCAATGCATTCTCCATCCAGCTTATATCTGTGCTTGGGATTGCTCTGACCCACTAGGCCATTCTGAACTTCATGAAGTTCATACAGCCCCACTTCTTGAACTTAGACAGGTACCTCTAGGTGGCATCCTCTCCCTCTCATTCCAACACAGCACTCAGGTTGGATTGACAGCAAACTTGCTAAGGGTGCACTCAATTCCACTATCCATGTCACAAACAAAGGTGTTAAACAGCACCAGTTCCAATACCAACTCTGAGGAATGCCACTTGTCACTGGTCTCCACTTAGACATCAAGCCATTGACCACTACTCCTTGTGAGCAACTGTTCAGCCAATTCTTTATCCCTGAGTGGTCCATCCATCAAGTTCATGTCTCTCCAATTTAGAGACAAGAATGTCATGTGGGACAGTGTAAAATGCTTTGCACAAGTACAGGTAGATGATATCAGTTGCCCTCCCTTGCCCACTGACACTGTGACCCCATCATAAAAGGACACTGAATTTGTCAGGTACGATTTGATTTGCCTTTCGTTGCCACCAACTACCTCCACATTTTTTAATTGCTTAAGCACAGCCTTCAGGAGGACATGCTCCATGACCCTGCTGAGCACAGAAGTGAGACTGGGTGGCCTGTAATTCCCCAGGTTTTCCTTTTTTTCCCTTTTTGAAAGTGGTGGTTATGTTACCCCTTATCCAGCCAGTGGGAACTTCACCTGACTGCCATTGCATTTCAACCATGATGGAATGCAGCTTTGCAGCTTCAGACACTATTTCCCTCAGGAGCTGCAGACAGATCTCTTGGGTCCCATGGACTTGTGAATATTCCTTTTCCCCTTCCTTTGCCTTCTGTAACTTGTGATGGTAATAGGGTTAGGACGAGGTTGGACTCTATGATCTTCAAGCTCTTTTCCAGCCTGAGCAGTTCTATTATTCTGTGAAGTTATTGTTGACTTACTTGATAAAGCAATGCAAATCTAAACAGTTTTGTCAGTTACTGCCCTTGGAAAAGAAACACAGCCCACATGTTTGGGGTTTGTTAGAATCTTTTTCACTTCTGTAAAATTAAACAATTGAGTCACAACCAATATCTCTTTGAAGAAAGTACGGCACGGATGTTTGAAAGGGCGGATTTGTTGAAAAGGCACGGATGTTTCAGCACGTCTTCAAGCAGCAGCAATAATTTTCAGTATTAACTATTTGAAATGATTATACAGTAGAAGGCTGGTAAGAGGTTGCAGTACACAATCTAATGTCCTGCACCTTAACATGGACCGGAGATGAATTTATACATTTATCTGACATATAATCCCCTATTAATGCCTATTAAAATGTTTTTCTGTAACACAGACTGCCACGACCCTATAAGCAATTACGTCAGAATTACGACTGTGAATACTATATGCAGAGAACAGACTACTCCTCATCTTCCCAGAGTAACATCTGTTAGTCAGAACTAAAACAAAAATTCATGAAATCAAGGGATAGAAATTTTTCAGATAGAGTCTGCATACTACACCCATTCTATACACACGTAAATGGCAATTTGCCACTTCAAAAAAAAAATCTGTAAAGAGAGAACTGGCTAAATTATTAAAAATATTTTTAATATACAGATCGCTAGGCATATTAATTTTTCAATTTAAATTATCTCAAAAACTACAGAAGATGACATATCAGATACACTGTACAGAACAAAAAGGTAAATGGCTGATCCTTACCAACAGACGAAACATTTATAATAGCTGACTGTAATACTCCCTGCATATCACACTGTACTTCCAGAACTGAGGAACAGTAGCAACAACTCAATCTGTTTCTTTTAATTATCTTATTTTCATATACTGAATCTCCAGTGATGCTGAATGAATCTACACAAAAATAGCTTTTCTAGTAATTTCTTCAGTTAATTATCACTTTAAAAAAATTTGACAATATTAAAAAAAAAAATGGATGCCTTACCAGGCTCTTAAATATAAAGTAATTACTACAAGAAGCTTGATATTACCTGATCCTGAGCCCGAAGTTGTCATATCATAAATTAAATCCTTTAAAGTAGTTCCTTCTGATATAAAGGGACGATCGAGTGAGGGATCCTCTTCATTTGGCACACGATGATGAATTACAGTGCGATTATGACAGAGATACAGAATCAACATCAGAGAAATGCAGACAAAACAGACAGGTCCAGCTATGACAGCAGCCAATTCCACAGGTCCTAGATTAGAAGCTGGTTTTCCTGGAGTAGGGCCTGACGGTAAAAACAAAAGAAACTGGTAAAACTATGTCTCTCTTTCTATGCAACTAAATTTATTGTATTACACAGTGATCCTCAAATTATTTCAATGTATTTGTTAAAATTTTTGCACAGTAAATTTAAGCATCAAAATAAGTATTAAAAAGAACAAGAGCAACTATGTGCTTACTCACGGCTTCCATTTTACTTGCATGGAAGTCTTCAAAACTGCCCCTAAAATCCCTATCCAGAAGATTTTTTTTTTTGTTCCAGGTCTCTTAAAATTTTACTTGCAGAATCTGAGGTGTATTTGCAGCCTTCAAATTCACATTAGAACTGAAACTTCCTCTCTTACAGAATTATCTCTTAAAAAAATCAAATATGCCAAAAACTTACCTGGTGTTGGAATTAGAAGTTCTATTTTATTGCAGTGGTCTCTGTCACAGCAATGAGGCACAGTAATGACTCCATCTTTGGAGGAGAAGGCACAAACAAACGGCCTGTCTCGGGGAATCAGATCGGTTTCTGCTATACACATACTATTGTGTATGACTTTGTCTGCAGTCCGTGTTACTGAAGTGAAACACAGGCCGTCTGTCACACATGTGAAGTTGTCTTTTGTACATAGATGGCAGTAACACTGTAACGCTGCATTGAGAAAAAAAAAACCACCAAAAACTAACTTAAGTATTGGTACATGTTCAGAGTTGAGAAACAAGTTCAATGACTAAAGAAATAAAAGTTCAAAACACTAAAAAGCCTGTAATCTTTTTGATTACATAAATACAACTGTAGAACTAAAGAATACTGCAAAATGATTCAGTTCAACAAAATAATTACCTGATGACCAGGTCAAATTTAAAGCTGGAGTATTCTCTGTTTACACAGCTATGTATGTATATAGCTGTATAAAGAAAGGCTGCAATCCTAGATGTTCTTCCACATGAAGAAGTTCCATTACAGTTTCTCATACTAAAAGTCTAGACTTTTTAATAACACCATATCCCCTATTACAGACAACTCTGCTATATTCAAACCTTTACTAAGTGACAAATAGGATGCTGCCAGCTACCCAAGGTTACTACCTCATACACTATTTGATGACTTCAATTTTGCACAGAGGAAAGGGCATATCAAGGCTTCACCTCGCTAGAAAAAAATCAAAAAAACAACCAGCTCAATGACCCGAGAACATACCCTTTCACACATGCAGAATATGGTTTAGACTTGTTTTTTACAAAGCCACAGGAAAACACTGCCTAACATTACTGAAGTTCCTAGTTTACTAGAGATATCAATTTACTATTAAAGGAAGGGTGATATGCAGAGAAGCAGGAATGACAAACTAGTCTAAGATGATCAGGTTGCATTCTTAAAACTGCAGAAGCTATTAGAAAGTTGAAGTGGTCATGTTCTTTCTCCTCCATCCCTGCATTTACAGGACCAAAACCAGACAGAAAACAGTGCAGAAGCAACAATAAAAAGGTTCAATCACTCTGACTCCGCTTGTTCATCTGTGGAGAGCAAAAACTAGCATGCAATTTGTGTACATGCACACAGGAAGATAAAAATACAAAAACTTAAACGAATTTCAAATTTTACACATTCATTCCCAAACACAAAAATGAACCAAGCCATAGTCAAACCTCTCTCAAAATGAGCTTCTTTCAAGGGTACATACACAACCTCACATCAAAGGTATGAGGATTAATAGGTGCCAATGCAAAAGATGCCCTGAAATCTGAAATTGGGTATTTCTCTTCAATTTAAGTGTTTAAGGAAACCACCTTAATTGCCACAGATTTTACAACCCCTCTCTGTCCTTTGATACCATGGATATAAATGAATCCTGATATAATCTCAAATGCATATTCCATCTAAAGTCTTGATTCTGAGTTGTACACCTTCCTCTGCAAACATCTCCTTCCACCAAGATTCCAGATCAAAACAGATTATTGCCAATCATCCTCTACTGTTACAGAAAAGATATGATAAAGTTCTTAGGACACACTACAGAAAGATAACCCATGTTTCAGAGAGAGGCACCAGCCTGGAGATGAAGTCAGAAACAGGGAAGGGAACGTGAATGGGATTAGAAAAATATTCCTTTAGTATGAAGATTACTAAAAAGTTAATTAGAAAGTATATGAAATGAGAATTGGCACAAGGAGAGATAAAGCTTAACAGTACACTTTTTGGAGATGCAATGCACCCCCCATCAGAGAAGTAAGGAAAGTCTCGTATTTTTAAAATCTATTAAAAGCTTCATAAAATAATCACACGTTGGTATTTCTTTCAGCTTCCTTAACAGGTCTTTACTTCACTTGCTTAATCCAAGTCTTTTTTTCCTATTTAAATAATATTCTTAGCACATGCATCATAACTGCACATGCATCTGAATACAGTAAGAGGCAGATATTCAGTAACATATATTTACACTGAGTCATCAGACAGGCCAAGTTACTTCAAGTAAAAAGCGGGGTTTGGGTTGACCCTGTTATGTGTATTCATCTTCCTGATCTTGTGAAGTTTTATGACTAAATAAAGCATTATCTTCTTGCATTTTGCTTCCCATTATTTTGCTACAGAATTCCCAAGGAGTGCAGTTTGATACAATTTGCACTTCTTTTGATGCCACTGTCTCCTGGCAAGACCCAAGTACAGTCACACATAACTGAATGTTTTCCTCAGCATAAAAAGATGAGTGCTTCCTTCAGAAGCTACTCTCCTCCTCTCTAATCAGCTCAACAGCCAGAGCTTCTAGGCATACAGGTTTTCAGTGCTCTCTAGTGGACACACATCAGCTCCCCTCCTACTCTCACCACTTCAAATTCTTCAGACCTTCCCAGTCCAGTGGGTAAGAGTTGAATTTCCATATTTTACTAACAGGAAAACGAATTCAGCATCTTCCACAATCCATACCAGAAGAGGAAACAGCAGTAAACTATCCTTGCCCATGTCTCAACCTCCAGTTATCTATGTGTAAAAGAACAAAGACTGTGACTACATAAACACAGGGGGATGAGGAAACATCCATGTCCAAGTGTAGTTAAATCACTTCATTCCTATCAGGAAGTGTTTTCATTTATAACTGATCTGAAATAAGAGTGTCATACTATTGTCCTTTTGGAGATGTAAATTTTTGCTTTGTCTCCAAGTAGTCCATGCTCTTACCAGATAAACACTATAGTATTTTAAAAACCCAGACAGAAACCATTTTGGTCTCTAAGTGCACTTAAATGAGCAAATATGTTTCTCAGATGTGTTGATAACAATGTCATGAGAAATTTACAAGCACTAAGGTAAACTAATCTTCTGGAGGTAGTAATATACCTCAAGTATAATGCATTTCAATACATTTGGAACAGGCCCTTTGAACCTACTGCCACAAAAGCTCCTTCAAAACCACTTAACTCAAAGAGGACCAAAAAAAAAAAAAAAAAAAAAAAAAAAAAAAAAAAAAAAAATTAATGTTTTCCCTCAAGTCTTGGTCCACGCTTTCCATAGCACAGAACTTGTTTCTTTTTTGTTTTTTTTTTTTTTTTAAAAAAAACAAACACAGAAAAACCCCCAAAACAAAACAAAGCCACAAAAAAACCCCAAAGTATTATAACACTATTTGGATGGGACCACTACCATGATGCTCTTATGGTATACCTACTAATGAAAGGTCATGTCTGGTGAAGTGATTCAAAGCTTGGAAAATTAAAGTATAGACAACTAAATGAATGCACTAAAGGCTATACAGGCAACCAGCGAGAAAGTCAAGAACAGAAGTTGGGTCACCATAATAACTTAGTGCCTTCTCCATTCATTTCCTCACTGCACCATGACCATTGTACATAATCACTGCTTTATGACTGACTACCAGATCAGGCACCAGTGAGACAACGGAGTTATAAAAGCATCTCTGTGTGCACTATGACACATGTCACAGAGGTTCTCAACAGTATACTTCTCATACCTCAATCTGATTTAATAACAGATCAAACTCTTGTGCTGCAGCCTGGAAAGCAAGGTGGCAACAGAAAGGAGACACTAAAACTACACTGCTTGACAATACTTAAAACAAGCAGGTTCCCAAGAGCTCAGATATTAATACTATATACAAAAGAAGAACACAGACTTAAATACACAGTATCTACTTAACTTTTAAAAGTTTATAAAAAAATTCTTTTTTGTATCTGATGTCTGCCTGAAGTAAGAAAGTCACACAATGCTTTTGTTTGTAGAATTGCATAAAACCGACTACATATCATTTGCTAACATCTTGCAGAACCAGACAGTTTAGCACAGAACACCACCTTCAGCCAAGGGACTTCCATGGAAATCATATGTTGAAATTATGTATTTCAAAGGATACTAAGAAAGTATATTGCAGCAGTTAAAACCTGTGGGGTGCTCTAAAAAAAAAAAAAAAAAAAAAAAAAAAAAAAGCAACACAAGCCTCATTATAATTAACACTTTTTATATTATCAACACCTTTATTTATTTCATCATTTGTCTTTGTTTTACAAATCTAAAAGAGATGAACTGAATATTCTCAGGTCCCCCCAACAGCAGTATTATGCTGCAGAAGAAACTTTAAATCCTTTTGTGACATTGTAATGCTTCTCCCATCAAAAATACAATTTATGAAACAGAAATTTCACCAGAAAGTGGAACATCAGAAAAGTAATAATCAAGACTCTTGGTTGCACAAGATGTAGAGTTTAAAGGGACAAAGGAGCAAGGCCATCATGATATGCAGAGAGTAAAAGATTCTGGGGAGATGAGCAAGAGGGCTGTCCTAAAGTTACAACTGAAGAAGAAAGTTGTGATGCTTCTCCACTTCCTCTTTAAAACCCAAAGCAATATACAGTCCATCTAGTCTAGGAAGTAGACCAATTACAAAATGCAGACTTTGTCTATCTGTTATCTAGACTTACTAGAGATAAAACAGAAACCTAAACCAAAGTAAAACATCTACAGCGTTTGTATACCCCATCATAAGAAATGGCCCAAACCGGTAACCAAGTATCAAAACAGCCCCCCTTTTTAAAAGAACAAAAAAAACCCACAACCCAAACAAACAAACAAAACATTAAAAAAGAAAAAATAGCACTTCTGAATGCTATTAAGAATTCCTGTTTAATGCATTAGCTCTAACATAGCACAGCTCTAATACCGCATCTTCTTGCTTAAGAGAGCAAGAAGGTCGGAGGAACCAAACCGTTTTACTGTATATTGTGCACTACTTTTTTCCGCAGGGTTTGGTCACCACAGAGCACACAGATTAGCTGTTTGACTGTCACTGAAAGGTCACCTACCGAAATCACCACACTAACTTTCAGAACAGACACTGCCAGGACGCCACAAAGCGGCGCGTAAAATGTTAAAAGCATCCGACATGGGAGTTGAGGGGACTCTTTTTATCTTAGCTACGTGAAACATTCAACACGTATCTACACACTAGCCGGCGGCGCTTGCCTCTCCTCCCCCGCGGAACTGTTTGTAGAGGCCGCTCAGCGCCCTGATAACCAAGTTGCC
Source organism: Heliangelus exortis (assembly GCF_036169615.1). Classification (NCBI taxonomy): domain Eukaryota; kingdom Metazoa; phylum Chordata; class Aves; order Apodiformes; family Trochilidae; genus Heliangelus; species Heliangelus exortis. The sequence continues at coordinate 57,279,781 of NC_092423.1, read as the reverse complement.
GTCACGGGCCACGGCCACCGTACCCGCACAGGAAGGGCCAGACCGAGTTCCAGCCCACGGGGAGAGGAGCTGGCGAGCTCACAGGGCTGAGGGCGGAGGAAAGTTACCCCGGGCAGACGCCACGCGAGGCGCTGCGCCCAGGGGGCAAGCCGGGAGCAGGCCGCCGCGGGTTCGGCGCCCACCACCCCCTCCCGGGAGCCGCCAGCCGCCCGCCCCTGCCCCTCCTCGCCCGGCCGCACCCCATCTGCCCCACGCCCCAGCCCCTCCCGCGAAGCCGCTGCCGCGCTCGGACAACAAAGGGACGGTCAGTCCCCCGGCTCCACCAGGCTCGGACACCGGAGGATGGGGGGGAGGGGGGGGGAGAAGGAAGGCGACTCCGCCCCAGCCAACCCCTCCGCCATGTTGTTGAAAGAAACCGGAGGGGACTCGCAGCTCCCTGTCGCTCTCCTCCCCCCGCCCCAAGCACCACCTCGCCCGCTCCCCTCCCTCCCCTTCTTCCCCTAGACACGCGTGCACTCACCGGCCGCCCCAGGGAAGCGCAGCGCGGCCATCACCAGACACAGGAGGGCCCAGGGCCGCCGAGTGGCCGCTACCACCATGGTCCCGACCCGACACCGCAGAGCCAGGGCGGGCGCGCGCGCGCCCGCCCGCCCGCTCGCCCGCGCACCAGGATTCCGCCTCACGACCCCGATCCCCTCCCCGCCCCTCCCCTCTCCCGCCCGCGACAGACAGGGAGAGACGCTCCCGCTGCCAGCGCCTCCCCAGCTCTCCCCGGCTGCCAAAGTAACTGACGCAGCAGCTCCGACGGATTGGCCGGTCCTCCGGCTCCGATCCCGCCCCACTCTTACCCCTGCCCCCGCCCCACAGGCCCGCCCCCCCGGCAGCTGCGGAGAGGGGAACAAGGCGCCTGCAGGGCACAAGCGGCACGGCTGAGGGGCGGGGCGAAGCTGTGATTGATTGGCGGAGCGAGGCTTGTGATTGGCGAGGCGAGGCTGTGAATGGCGGGGCGAGGCTTGTGATTGGCGAGGCGAGGCTGTGAATGGAGGGGCGAGGCTTGTGATTGGCGAGGCGAGGCTTGTGATTGGCGAGGCGAGGCTGTGATTGGTGGGGCACCGGCGGCGTCGCTAGGCCGGTGGCTGAGGGCAGGGCCCGGGCACCGCGGGTCGGTGGGCGCCGATCGGTGGCGGGTACCGGTCCTGCGAACGCAGCCTCTGCGTTGCCGGAGGCACCGTAACTTCTCTCCGAAACAAGGGGTGATGGGATGGGGGGGGACCACCCAAACGTGCGGCTGAGGCGCTGCGCTGGCCCGTCCGGCACTCCTGGCTTCCTCGACTCGCTGGCTGTGAGGTGCGGGGCCGCGGTGAGAGCGCTGCCTCTGGAGTGAGTTATGGGAGGGATTGGGCGGCACTCAGGTTGTCTGGAGAGAGAAAAACCCGCAGCAGCTGAGGAATTGCCCCTCTCCGGAGACAGCGCGGGTGAAAGGCGGACCCGCAGAAGCATGCAGAGCCCTGCGGTGCTTCTCGCTTGGGTTGACACACAACACTCCTGACAGCTTATTCACTGCTAACATTGGAGCTGGCGTACTTGTTAGAGCTAGTCCTGCATCCTGCTTCGTAATTCGGGAGTGAAGGATGCGTCTTCCCGCAGCACGGGGTGCTACAGGGTAGAGCCTCCGAGTTTTAGTGCCGGGCCAGAAACAACCGCGCTGGTCCCGGTGTGCAGCTCCCGTCTGATTACACAGTCTGCACGTTACCTGTTCGTAACGGGAGGGATTATTTTGCAATCGGAAGCGAATTTTCACAGTTCTAGTAGCTGACTGAGGTTCTGGTTAATCTTGCAACCAGTGGCAACTAGGATCCACCCTATGAAGAAAATTACCGTGACTGAGATTGTTAGTTTTATCCACAGCTTGATTATCTTTTCCAGAGATGGCGGGGAAGGAGGAAAGGCGCTCGCTCTTCTTCCCTCTTAGGGTCGGGTAGCCACTCTCCAACCAGTTACCAGCTTGCTCTGGGAATCCACTCCCCCCCGCCCCGTCCACAGTCCCCCAGTTTTGGCTTCATTACCTGGCTGTTGTGTCCAAATCCCGAAAAAGTTCAGAGTCCCTCACGTTTGGTATCTGCTTTTATACTGCTTTTATCACTTTTGCTTGATGTGTGACCCTTCTGTTACAGGACAAGTCAAACGGGTCACAGGTGCTTTTTCACTGCAGTCACTCTTTCAAGCAACATTTACTGTCTCTTGCCAGCTGCTTACTTTCCAGTTCATAGTGTTCAGGGCAGCAACCCTGAATATATAAGCAACACTTGCTAGATTTAAGAAATACTTAGTGTGTTACTTGAGGATAAGCCCTTTAAGTATTTCTTAATACACTAACACTAAAAAAATACTGAAACACTTAAAATTGCTTAAATCCTCTGCCACCCTTAAAGTTGCTCAAATCCCAAGGCATTTTTAAAATTAATATAGAGCACTGAAACTCTAGGTTTCAATTCTCACTCAGTTTTCCCTGGCAGTTTTACCCAAACCAAGACAAAAAGGATCAAAGTGTGTGCAATTTATATAAGCACACAAATCAGAAAGTTCAGCAAAGATAGATCTTGCTAAATCAGAGACAAGCAAAAGAAAACGTATTTTGAAGTCACTGCTTTCTAAAATAGAATTACTAATTTTATAAGCTTTTTAAGCATCTTCCCAGAGCTCAGTACTGGAGCCACTCATGTTTAGTATCTTTGTCAATGATCTGGATGAGAGAATCGAATGCACCCTCAGTAAGTTTGCAGATGACACTAAGCTGAGAGGGTGTGTTGATCTGCCTGAGGATAGACAGGCTTTGCAGAGGGACCTGAACGGGTTTAATGGGCCAAGGTAAATTGTGTGAGATTCAACAAGGCCACTTGTCAGACCCTGCAACTGAGCCACAACAACTCCAGGCAGTGCTGCAGGCTTGGTGAAATGTGTCTGAAAATCTTCCTGGTGGAAAAGGACATAGAGGTGGTGATCAGTAGCTGGCTGAATATGAACCAGCGGTGTGCCCAGGTGGCCAAGAGAGCCAACAGCTTCCTGATTGTGTCAGCAATAGTGTGGCCTGGAGGATTAGGGGAGTAAATGTCCCCCTGGTGAGCACTGGTGAGGCCACACCTTGAGTACTGTGCTCAGTTTTGGGCCCCTCACTATGAGGACATCAAGGTGCTGGAGCATGTTCAAAGGAAGGCAGTGAAGCTCCTGGAGGATCTAGAGCACAAGTCTTACAAAGAGTGGCTGGGGTTGTTTATTCTGGAGAAAAGGAGACTGAGGGGAGATGTTGTTGCTCTCTACAACTACCTGAAAGGAGCTTGTAGTGAGGTGAGGTTTGGACTCTTCTCCCTAGTAACAAGTAATAGAACAAAACGAAATTATCTCAAGTTTTGCCAGAATATGGTGAGATGGATATTAGAAGAAACTTCTTCACTGAAACACTGGAACAGGCTGTCCAGGGAGGTGGTTGAATCACCATCCCTGGAAGTATTTAAAAGATGTGTAGAGGTGCTTCAGGACATGGTTTGGTACTGGCCTTGGTTGAACATGATGATCTTACGAGTCTTTTCTATTCAGAATGATTCTGTGATTGCCTGGTTTGCCTCATCAATGTGTCAAAAACTATTTGCAGTGAGATTTTAGTTATTCAAAACCCAGTTAATCATCTCCATTAATAGAAGACCATTTGAAAATTAAGACGTATGAAAGCCTTTTTGCTTTTAACTCACTGTCTGTGGAACACCAGGATCACTTCTCCAGGTTGTGAACTGTGCAGCCCAGGAATACACTGTATCAGTCTGCAGCTGCTTGATCCTTCAGCTAACACTCTCCTTATTATGCACCTAATAGGTTTGTGGATACATTACAGGGTTGTCCGCTGCAGTTATCAGACCTAAACGATGACAGTCTGGTGTTGCTGCTGTCAAACCCCTCGAACTCAGTGTTTCATTACAGCTTGTACTCTACTAATCAGCTTCTGAGCTTGTTTCCTGCACATATGAATCAGAATCATAGATGGTAAGGGATGAAATGGACCTCTGGAGATCACCCAATCCAACCCCCCTGCCAAAGAAGGACAACCCAGAAGGCTGTGCTGCCATTCAGAGGGACCTATACAGGCTGGAGAGTTGGGCAGGGAGAAATTTTATGTATTACAAGAAGGGCAAGTGTAAAGTCTTGCATCTGGGTAAGAACAACCCCAAGTACCAGTATAGGTACCCCTAACCTTTATGATACAAACCCAAATCTATCAGTTTGGCTTCTAGAAATACTCATTCCAATAGCTGAAATGTGTAACTGATGTATCTTATACATCAACTAGTTCTGTTCTATAAGATGGTTTGTAAGATTTTTATCTGCTCTGTATCTGCAGTGTGTTAACTTCTGCCTAAAAGTGCAGCAGAGCTTCAAAATAAATGGATGTTTTCAACCAAAGTCTTCCTCTTAAAGGTGTAAGAATCTTATTTGACTGATACTCTGATGTCATTCATTTAGACTGCTGCATTGGTTTCTAATGCAGTCATTCCTTTCAGCAATGCTCATTTTGGTGATTCATTTGCTTTATACATAGATCCTTACCTGAATTAGCAAATGTTCTTCCTGATGCACAGCTGACCTTTGTGTTGAAATCATGCTGAAAAAAGTGTTCGGCTTTGATAGGGAGAGTTAATTGATTTTTTAAGTACTGGGCCATTTTTTTCTCTGTCACATCCTCCATTAACATTACTGTTTCTTTTCAGTTATATTAGGAAGCATAAAGAGCCTCTCTGGCTCTGGTTAAAATGACAAAAAATGTTTTTTCCAAGAGAAACCTCATCTTTCTAACAGATCTCTCATGACATCAGCTATCTCCCTTGCTGCTGTGTGAGTACAGCATGTGAACTCAGCACCACAGCAGTCCAGATGATGGATGGTTCATGCTCTGTATTAGGTTGAAGGGTGTGCAATAAAGTCCTGTAACCTGTAGCTTAATGTTAGAGGTGGGAAGCAACTACTGAGAGTTCTTTAACATGCCATTGATGATGCTGAGCCATTTCAGTTCCCTGCTAAGCTCTAGCAGCTATTCAGGATACAGAGAGGTTTAGCCCTGTGAAGGGATGGGCATGAAGAATATTCTGGACCTTTTTTGCTGGTCCTGACTTAAACACTAGTTCAGCATCTCCCAAAAGCTGCATATTTTTTTTAGATTTTTCTCCTCCCCTCTTCACAAAGCATCCCATCCTCTCCCCATCTCTTGTCACTGCAGTCCTAGGCAAGAGACAGCCAACTCCCCAGCTGCTGGCTCTGTCTCAGGAGTGGAAGAGCAAGAACTGATGGTGATGACTGGCTGGAAGCACAAACCCCACTAGCCATGACTTGGCCTATCTGAGGGTCTGCCAACAATTAAAGAATTAAAGGTAGATGGCTTCTTCTGGAAGCATGTGAAAGCACTTTATTTTTTCCCTTGACCCTTCTGTGTCTCAGAGTGAAACACCACAGTACTTATACAACTCTTCCAACTATGTCAATTAAATAAATCTTGCATTTTAAGGAAACAGCCTATGGATGCAGTGAATTGTTATGCATACATAAAATGTAATATAAACTGCTTTTGTCTCCTTACCATGTTGTGACAATGGAGTTACAACTTTTCCAAGAAAAAAACAAGATACAATTCATCTGACCCTGGGAAGTAAGCTTTTATATTAAATTGGAAAAATAAAGCTGAATTTCACAATATTATGTTATATATCTGTTTGTTATAGTAAGTGTGATTTGTTTTTGTCTTTTCAGGGTAGCTATCCAGTAATTAATGCTGTAATGGTAAGCAAATGAACACGTGTTTCCAAACACAGACTCTAGATTAAATTTTTAAAAATGGTAATGTGGAGTTTGACCTCCATGGTTGCTGCCTGATAAAATATAAGTAAATATGTTGTTTAAAGTATGCAGTAGAAATTTATAAGCAAAATATTTCAGATATTACAGTGATACTGTTTACGGAAATTATTTGCATTTACTGATCATTCCTATAATTGCTGCTATTTTATATTTACAAATCTTTAATTATGTGAATACCAGAAGGGTAAATTCACAAAAACGTCAATCACTTTACGTGTAACTTAGTGGGATAACAATGTCTAGAACCTATTTTAAAGAAATGATGACATACATAATTCATTCAGCAGTCTGCCACAACAGGAAATTACTCCCTCTAATATGCAATGAAATAAATAAAGTCAGATGATTCATTTGTCTGCATTTACTTTGCACAGTTCTACCAATAAACCAGGATGTTTTCTGTTAACATTGCTCCAGGTTTCCTGGTAATAATAGCACCAAAAGAAGGATCAGATTTTTTCTAGGTAAAATTCACTCCTGCATAAAACCCTATGCCTAAAAGCTACAAAGAAAAAAGATGAAGTAAGATGTGGAGCCTGCTAAGTTTACGTATAAGCACCGGGCTGGGATCTGTTCAAACTTACAGGAGTTAAATACTCATTTTCCACTGAAACTGACAGGAGCTGGGCACCTTCGTTTTTAAAGCTTTTTTTAAAAAAAATATTCCAGCCCTGTAGGATGTAACACTCACCCTGTAGGATTTAACACTCTCCCATTAATTGTTCAGGGGCTGTATATACACATATACGTTAATAGTGCCTTGGGTATTTTTTCAAGTGAAAAGAAGAGAACAGAGCATGCAGCTTCTCAACTGAAGAAGCAGCAGCCTTGCAGGTCATACTTATGAGACAAACTACTGGATCTTCCTCATAGACTACAATTGACTTGTGCTCTTAAGTGATCTTCAGCTCAGCCAAAAAGATAAGCAGCTGTGAGTTAATTGTTGGCAAACTTGGAACCACATAGGGTTCAAGAGGAAAGAAGGGCTTTAAGATAGGTGCATGTGCACTGGATGTTCCCCCTAACTGAAATGCAGTTTGTGTTGAGGTATGTCCCTTCAGCTATTTTTCCTGAAATGTGCAATTACAAAATTTAAAATATTTACATTAATTAGAAATGAAATTTCAGTGTCAGCTTTTTCTGTCATAAAAGGGAACATTCCTATGTGCAACAGGTGAATTATTTTCCTAGGGGATCAAATACAAAGCTGTTTTCAATACAGAGAACAATAAACAGATTACTGCAGCTGTATACTTTCTGATCAAGAATTTTCCCTGTCTTCAGTGGTGATGCTTGTCCCATAGCTCCCACACTGTCTGTGTGCCAGGCTTCACAGTAGCTGTTAACCAGTCGGATCCCATTTGCAGTTGAACCATGCCATATTACTTTTTGAGGCCTGAAAGGTAATGTTAAGAAGTTATTTCCTGAAAGACAGTATTTTGCTTTATTCAACTTCTACCTGTGGTGACATTTCTGCTTTTCTTCTTGAAGCAGACAGTGGGTAGGGAAAGATGAAGATAGAAAGGAGAACACATAAAGGAGAACACAACCTGATATCCCATTAGGCTGTCAGAAATGGAGAAGAAACATGGCATAAGGAAAGGGAGAGATTTTAATCACATTTCTAGTAGCCTAAGATATGGATAAAAATAAACGTAAGTTTTACAAAACTTCTAAATGATAATGTATACCCACCAAGATGGATCACTCATGATGTTCCTCCCATCGAAGGAGTAGATTGGAACATGAATGTTGAATTGTCCACCATTTCCATTAAATACAGATTCCCAGTTATTAAAAAGTATTTCTCCCTGTTAAAATTTGAAAGCAAATTTTACAAATAAACCCCAAATCCATGGTATACATGACTTTTATAGACTTAACTAAAATCCTTCCTGCATTGAAGATTACTTGTGATTCCAGCTTTCACATTAGTTTCTGCATGATGCTCCTGCACAAACCGATCATTTCTATGCCAAATGGTCACTGATCCACACTTTTGCATCACAGTTGCATCTTTCCTGTTATCACTCCAAATATTCAGCTTGATCATCTCCTCTATCCTTTTCCTTCAAACAGTCTAAGATGTTCGAAAATTGCCTACAACTACTGTTGCTACAGAGAAATAATACAGATAATTCATATTGGAACAACTGTTGAAATCACAGTTTATTGTGCAAAGTGTTACAAATATTCAAGGCAAAAGCTTTTAGTTAGGCTGCCCAAGCAGCTTTTGAGTTTTTCCAGTCAAAGTTGAAACATCATTGTCTTTAAAAATTTGTCTCTGAGGTCCTGTATTTGTATGTACTTCAGAGTAGCACCCATTCAAGCACGTTTGAAGCATCATGTGTTATTTCTATAGGTTTCTTTGGCTGCTTGTTCTGGGAGTCAGCAAAAGCTACAGAGATGTGGGGTTTTTTCCCTCAGTTTTAGTATCTGTTTATGTGAGAACATAAAATGGGGAGACTCATGTGAGACTTATGTGAGAGTCATGCACTAGATTCTCCTCTTGATTTTATTGGGGTAAATCCAGCATCACTCCTAAGCACAGAATTTTCTTTTATCTTTAGAGATGAGAAAAAGACATTTTATCCTACTATACTGAAGGAAGAACACAACCACTACCTTTGAGAAATAAGGATTCACTTTCTCTGCTGATACAAAAAATAGACAGAAAGCTGAACATCATACTGATGCTTTGTCAGCAGTTTCCTCAAAGTAGGTTATTCTTGTAGCTTTATTTCTATCATTAGCTTTTTAGGATCTTGAAAAAGGCAGCCCTTGAAAATGCAAAGGAAATGTGAGACAAGCTGTAATTTTCTACTTTAAAACATTTTTGTTTCTTGAACCCTACTCCAAAATATGAAGCAAAGCTGCTTCTTTATATACTGCACTATGAATTGAAACTTAATGCTTTTGCCACTTTCCAAGAGTTTGGGGCACCTACAGCATATCTTAATATAACAAGTACTAAGCATTTATTTTTACCTTAAGATTGACTATTGGTAAATGGTGTCTGTCTGTTTTTCTGACAACTGTGGCCAAATCTTGCAAATGTGATGAGAGGAAGGCTCTATAGGTAGATCTCAATCCTGCTTGTTGGGCCTGTTGGAAACACTCAAAATCTGCTCGCATGTCACCGGAAAATGGCCAGTTTAAAGCCACCAGATGCAGCTGAAGGAAAAAAAAAAAAAAAAAGCAAAGCTACTTTACATTTTATAACACTAGGAAGGTATTCTACTGAAGACAAACTAGACTGCCCTTCCTCCTGTCAGCACAAGAACTAGAACCTTCCATATCAGGTATGAAAGTCATTTGCTGCCATAACATTACATTTCTTAAAGCTATCAGAGTCAGAAGAAATACCTATTTATCTTTGAACTTTAAGGAAACCATGAAGATTATGTACTCCTAAAAAATAAAAATTCTTCTAAGAGCAGCTAATATTTTTGAACAGAAGTCTTGGAGTTATAACAAAGCAAAATCCCAAATCCTACATCATGGAAATAAGGAGTAAGGATATAAAATTTAACTGTTATCGAATACAAGGAGTAGCATGCTTACATCAAACCGTACAGATACAAGAACTAATCCACATTTTTTGGATTTTGTTTTTTTTTTTTTTTTTTTTTTTTTTTTTTTTTTTTTTTTTTTTTATAGCTCTGTTACCTTGCTTTCTTTGTCTGAATATTTTAAAGCATTTTTAATGAAGGCATACATTCTGAAGTATCTATCTCAAACAAGCAGTGACATGAAGATAGAAAATATTCTAATAAGTATTTGCTTATAACACTATTAAGAATTACTCTCTGTTGCAGGTGCAATCACTAAATGAAAAGGTATTTTTAACTTAGAATAAGGATTTTGGGTTTTTTCTTTGAGATGGGAAAGGGGCTAGGATGATGAAAATAGATCTGGAAGAAAAAAAATTTAAATTATCTGTGAGATGTCTAAACCAGTTCAAGAAGTGTATTCGTAAATTCTTAAAATAAATCCCATGAATGTGAAGAGGAAATATCACAAATCTCCCTCAGTATGCAAAGTGTTGCATTTCAAACTACAGCTATGAAGTTGCAATACAGATCTCATACTTACTGCTGGTTTTCCATGGATCATATTTGATATTGGACTTGGTGCTGGAAGAGACTGAAATCCCTGTTATTTTAACACATGCAAACAGACATGTTGAACATGTTACTTGGGTCAGAATTTTAGACAATAATTTTCTAACTAAAGCACATGTTGAATACTGGAGAATCTGAAACTGTGCTGCCTCTGAAAAATAAACCCAAACCCTGTAGCCAGAATAGCTTATCTATATAACACCATCTTGGTGTGTCACAGAAATTCATGGTTGAAAGCTGTCCTGGCAAGTGTTGTTTTGCTATACTCATTGACTCTGCCACCACCAGATTGCACCTAGAGTACTGCATGGAATCATTCTGCTCTTGGGGGCCACAGAAGACCAGTTCAGAAAAATTAAAACTGAAAGGATAATGGAGATACTGGAAATTTGGTGGGTGGGAATGTTTCTCAAGACCTTGCTAATTCCCTCTCCTAGCAACTGGCATGTAGAGATCAGAAGGATGAAGGTTTTCACAGCTGTCTCAGGAAAAACAAAATTTTCTCTAGTTATTGTAAGCATGAGTGACAAGTCACTCACTGTACCAGTTGGGAAACACAAGTAGCGTCTGCTGGAGGCTGCAGGCAATTTCTTATGACATGAGGTCTAGATATTTCTCACTGTGTTAACTGCACTTCTCTCTGATCTGCTCGAATATTGTATTTCTTTCTGGCCATCTTCCTTCTTGCAGCTCATTTCTAGTACTCTCTCGCCCTTTCATTATCTCAGCAATCAGATCAATTAACCTGTCATCAACAAGACTGTTCTCTGTCACTTTAGCCACTTCTTGGTTTTCATACTGCTGCTATGATTTGGAAGAGACATCATGTTCACATGCAGATTGGCACAGTAACTTGCAGAATAGGGTCAGGTACAAACTAACAATTGAGGCTTTAGAACAGACTCTTAGAATAAGCTACATGCAGGCAATGATGATGTAGCCTGAATACAGGGCTATAATATTTTAAAGAAAACCTACTTTTCAGAAACACTTTATGAACTTCCTGGAAGGGGACCAGGGCTTGATATGACCAACTTCAATGTTTTTAAACAGAATACTGATATTATTTGTTTGTTTATTTTAGTAGGCAGCATGCTCTGTCCTGTTTTTGTAGATGCTGCCTTGTCTCTATAGTGTCTGGAGTCTCAGATGGTGGAAACAGATGACTGGCCTGTGTCAGCCAATTTGAAACCTTATGCTTATTGTGAACTGAGAAGTACCAGTGGAAAATTATGTTGTGCGGAAATCTGCCTGAAAATTCTGCCAAGTGTATAACCTGTTTTGTGTATCTCGACTAAATTTTTCACGGTCCAATATTTTGTACTTACATGGCTTGACACAGCTGGAGGAGAAAGGCTGTCAGCAGGGACAGGAATTAGCTCACCAAGCTGCAAAATCCCCAGAGAAAACAAAACAGTATCACCAGGAGCTTCTGAACTAAAAAAATGGAATCTTTGTACTCATACTTCTCCACCTTTGTAAACAATATCTGCAACAACACCACTTTGAGTACAGAAGTTGGAAGCAGTGCTACAGTACCTGCAATTTTTTCCATCCATTTCGAACACGCATAAAAATCTCACTGGTTTCACTCAGATAGATTAGCGTACCTTCTGCTAAAAAATGAACTTTTTCCAACATTTCCTCAATGTTTTTTAGTGTTGTAACCTGTCAAGCAGGAAAATGAAACATGCTTTATCAGATATACAAAACATTTTGCAAGTTCAATTGTTAACTCAAGTCTCATTTGAATACATAAATGCCAAGGTTTCTTCCACAAAAATACTCAAGGTCAGTTTTATGTAATTTCATACAAAAAGCTTCAATGCCATAAATATCTTACTACTTTGTCATGCCATCATTTTGTGGATTATAATAGAATTACAGCACTAGTTAATTTTTCACAGAGTGAAGATCATTACATCTCTACAGTTGAGTGTCCTGGATCAAAATGGCAGACTTCAGAAGGGATTTGATAAGGTTTATAAATATTACACACTTGCTTCTGGTATGTTTTGGTAGTGTTGTGATCTCATTTCTTCAAGGATGTTTTCTTCCATTCCTTTTGTTTTGTTTACAGATGTCAGTAGTTTACACAGCAAGTATTTTTTGTATTTCTCTTCTATAGATCATGAGGATCTATGAATGGATATTTCTCAGCTATGGACATTGGACTTACTACCTCTGTCCTTGTGACCTGAAGGTAAGAACACAGTTCCTTCTAAGATGGGTTGCTTCTATAATCTGTTAAATAATTACAGGTTGTGTAAAATTGGGAGCAAGTTTTTTGAGAGTGTTATTTCTTGACACTTCAGTGTAATTTCTTTATAGAATCATAGAATCATTGAATTCGGAAAGGACCTCTAAGACCATCAAATCCAACCATCAACCCAACACCACCAGCCAATTAAACCATGTCCTCAAGTCCCATATCTACACATCTTTTAAATACCTCCAGGGACAGTGACTCCACGACTTCCCTGGGTAGGCTGTTCCAGTGTTAGACCACTGATGGCCTCCAAACACCAAATCTCCCACCAGTCCTCTGTAAACAGCAAGCCTAGGGAGGCAACTTCCCTGCAGGCTCACTTAACAGCCCTGCCAGGAAGTAATTATCTACACACTCCAGGAACATCCTAGGCTGCTTCCTCTCTGCTGTGTTGGATTTCCAGCAGCTGTCTGGTAAGTTGAAGTCTCTCCCTAGAACAGTGGCTACCAATTGTGATACTTCCACCAGTGGCTTGTAGAATTATTTCATCAGCCTCTGTATCCTGGTTGGGTGGTCTATAACAGACTCCCAAGAGGATGTTTGCCTTATTGGCCTTCCCCCCCATCGTCATCTATTACAATTAACCTTATTAACACAATTGTTGAGCTCTATACAATCAAAACACTCCCTAACATACGGACCCATCCCACTGCCTCTCCATCCTTTCCTAGCCTTTCTGAAGAGCTTGTAGCCATCCACTGCAGCACTCCAGTCATGAGACTCACACCGTGTTTCTGTGATGGCAAGAACATCACAGGTATCCTGATGCACAAAAGCTTACAGCTCATCCTTTTGTTTCCCATTCTGTGTGCATTTGTGTAGACTGCTCATATCTTCAGTGTCAGAAGGCATATTAATACTTTATGAATCACGCATTTACCTTTCATCTTATCACTACGTGCCCCTGTTAAAAGGCTCACCAGAGCTTCCTGGTGGGCCCTCTTCAGGTATTGTAAGGTCACTACAAGGTCTTTTTCCAGAGCTTTCACTACTCCAGGCTGGACAGTCCCAAGTCTCTCAGCCTGTCTTCATTGGAGAGGTGCTCCAGCCCTCTGATCATTTTCATGGCCCTCCTCTGGATTCATTCCAACAGCTCCATGTCACTCTTATGTTGAGGAGTCCAAAACTGGACACAGTACTCCAGGTGGGCTCTCATGAGGGGATAGAAGCGGGGGAGAATCACCTCCCTTGAGCTGCTGGCCACCCTTCTTTTGATATACTCCAAGATATGGTTGGCTTTCTGGGCTGCAAGCTCACATGACTGGCACATTTGAGCTTCTCATCGACTAATACCCTGAGTCCTATCCTCAGAACTGTTCTCCGCTCAACCTGTATTTGTGCTTGGGATTGCTCTGACCCAACTGCAGGACCTTGCTCTTGTCCTTGTAGAGCTTTGTGGGCTGCATGGACCCAGCTCTTGAGCCTGTCATGGTCTCTTTAAATCACATCTCTTTCCTCCAGTGTGTTGGCCATAGCTCACAACTTGGTGTCATCAGCAAACTTGCTGGGGGTGCACTGAATTCCTCTGTCCGTGTCACTGACAAAGATGTTAAACAGTGACTGTTCCAATACTGAACCCTGAGAAATGCCACTCATCATTTGGACACTGAGATGTTGACCACAAATCTTTGAGTGCAACCATCCAGTCAATTCCTTATCCACCAAGTGGTCTATCCATTAAATCCATTTTTCTCCAATTTAGAGATAAGGGTGCCATGTGGGATAGTGTCAAACACTTTGCACAAGTCCAGGTAGATGACATCAGTTACTCTTCCCTTATCCATCAATGCTGTAACCTGGTCACAGAAGGCCACCAGATTTGTCAGGCAAGATGCACCCTTAGTGAAGCCATCATCTCCTTTTTTGACATGTTAGTAATAGGACAATGGAGAGACTTCTCTGCATATCAGTTTTCCCAGATATATATATAAATATGCTGCTGAAAAATTCAGAGGTTCAAAAAAACAGAAAACATTCTAATAAAAAAAACCCACAAGACAGAGCTTTCCCTTCTCTCTCAGAGTTCCCAATGGCCATCAAAAGATCTGAAGCAAGGTTTCAATGGCAAACTTGCTTATTTTGTGTCTTACCAGATTCCTTGTTGCAGGTGAACCTGGCTCTCCAGGAGGACCTGGTGGCCCAGGCATTGGAGCTACTAAAATAAAACAAGCATACAATACATGTTGAAATTAATTTTTTTTTTTTTTTTAAAGAGAAGATGAGTGACAAAAGGGAAGTAAAGTGACATAACGAGTGACATAAGGAAAGTGGTAGTGTCTAGGAGTAGTGGGAAGTTTAAATAGCCATAGACCATACATATTCAACTTCTGAATATCTGTGTTCAATCCAAGTACAGAAAATGAACCTAAGGATTTTTTTAAAGCAACAGTGAAAGTCTTTTCTCTGTTATTTGGGAAGGTAAGGTCAACAGATTGCAGTTTGTTGTGGATCGTTGAAAAAAAGGGAAAGAGAAATGCAAAGTGGAGGACAACAAAATAGGTCCAGGGATAGCCAGGAGAGTAGAGTAGTATACTGCTGGTAGAGAATATATAAGGTTAAGTAAGAAATCTGATTAGGAACAGAAAGGAAGTCTAACATGTCCTAGCATGCTGGGGAATCTGGAGCATGAAACATACACAAAGAACTACAAGATTCAGTTTCTAACCGCTCCCCAGTTCCTACCTTGCTGGGTAGCAAAAGGTGCTCAGCTGCTCCTCACTACGCAACTAGTGCTATAATTCCAAATCTGGGCAGAATTACTGTCCTCCACAAAAGTGGAGGAGAAATGGAGGAATGTAGGAATATACTCTGAAACTGCCCTTTGGACAAATTCTGCTGAGCATGTATGGTAGCTCTCCCCACAGTAACCCAAGTCCTCTCATCCACAGCTTACTGGATACAGCAACTAAATTGACTGAAGGAAAGTAACAGAAGATAAATTAAAGGACCATACCTTCTGCTTTCATAATTTTCAAAGGAATCAGGATCACAGTAACTAACAGTAAAAGTGGAGCTATAGATTCTGCCCACACACACAAATACATGCAGCAAAGTATTGACTATCTTCTCTTTTATTGTATTTTTGCACTCTGAAGTAGTTTGATAGTCTGAATAAAGGATTGTAAGATGTTTAAAATACAGTTAGTTTGAATCACTGAAGAGGCACTAAAGACTAGCCTTGAGAGCACTGCTGCATTCCAGAGTTTGCTTTTTGTTCTGCAATTTTTGAATTAGGAAGGTTCAGTTAAACACCAATTATGTAAGTTCTAGTGTTCAGAAATGTTTGTTTTTTGTGAAACTTGGAGGAACCTTGAACTCAACTTTTACAAATTGGAAAATGTATGTTCTGAAGCATTTACGAGTATCCTCCAGAGCAGTTCCTTCACGGCAAGGGGAAGGGGGCCAGTTCTCAGAAGTATTCTGTCTCAGAAGGGCTATTTGTCTGCAGATAAGGCGTTCCTCTTTGCCAGCATACTGGATGTGAGCCTTATATTACTATAAGCAGAACTTTAACAAATATAACTGGGCCTTGAAGATAGGAAATAAACATCTGTGTTCATAACATTTAGTCAAATGGACAACCATCAGTGTGCTGGCTGAAGAAGCTTCTTACAAAGTAAAGAGAATTAATGTGTTGGAGGATGATGAAAACTAATGGCAGAGAAGCTAAGTTGAAGTATGGGTATGGAGTACTAAAAGTAATTTGCTTTGTCTAAGTCTTTTAGCTAATATTCAGAAGTGCTTAGTATAAATTACACAGTAAAAGGCCTGAAGGCCTTTATGAACGTTACTGGTGCTGAGGATCTGTCCATATTATGGTGATCAAGGGCTAATTCAGGTACAGGCCTATGGTCCACTGCTGAACATATTAAGGATTTCTTCTCTCTTCAGAAGATGAACCCTTATGATTGATAGACACTCAGTTATAGAATATTTATGGATCATTATTAGATGTCTCAGCTTGTCTTTAGGCAGCTGTATAAACCCGTCTATCCAGGTTCAAGAAATACCTGGAGAGAACAAATCTGAGACAGAGAGGTCTGCTCCCCATACTAGCATAGTCGAGGTACCGGTCTGATCATTGGTTCTCAGAAATGGAGATCTGCATAAGATAGAATTGCCCAAAGATTAGATAGGACTGATTTGCATTGTAACATCTCTATTCAGTGAATGATTGCCATTGTGTTAGTAGTTAAAAGAATGCCTTGCTCTGGTTTTACCTGACTGGATTCCACTGCTGGTCACTGTTCACAGAGGGAGGAATCAGAGTTGCTGACTCAGACAGACCTGTCAAGTAATGTCAGAGGAGCACAGCACCCCAGTCACCAGAACCTAGTCTAAGGGCTGCACATTAATGGTATGAGACTTGCCACTAGCAGACCTGTGACCCAAGAGGAGTCAATAGCACAAGTGTCTTGAATTGTGACACTTGGTCATGTATTCTCTTTGATACAAGTTTGTGATTATCCACCTGAAGATCTAGAGCCATCTTACTGGAAAAGTTCCTCCTCTAATGTGACTGTGGCATGTTCTACTCTTTTTCTGATCCAGTAAGTTAAAACTTATTAAAGACAGAATAACTCACCCATTAAAAGTTTTGTTTCTATTCAGCATTTACATAGCAACTAGTTTTTAGAAGCAGTTCTCCAGCAGTTTCATTCTAGACCTAAACTTGGCTGTGGGTAGTGTCTTTATGTCAGAGAATTATCAACCACAATCATTTAGGTTGGAAAAAACCAAGATCATCAAGTCCAACCATTAACCTAACACTGCCAAGTCCACCACTAAGCCATGCCCTTAAGTGCCATATCTACATGTCTCTTAAATACCTCCAAGGATGGTGACTCCATCATTTCCCTGGGTAGCCTTTTCCAATGCTTAACAATCTTTTCAGTAAAGATTTTTTTCCCTAACATCTAATCTAAACCTTGCTTGGCACAACTTGAGGATAATATCCTTTCCTACCACTCTTCCTGGGTAAAAGAAACCAACACTCACCTCAATACAACCTCCTTTCAGGTAGTTCTAGAGAGCAATAAGATCTCCCCTCAGCCTCCTTTTTCCAAACTAAAAACCCCCAGTTCTCTCAGCCACCCCTTATAAGACCTGTGCTCCAGACCCTTCAACAGCTTTGTTGCTCTTCTTTGGACATGCTCCAGCAGCTCAATGTCCTTCTTGTAGTGAGGGGCCCAGAACTGAACACAGTATTCCAAGTGCAGCCTCACCAGTGCTGAATACAGGGGCACAATCACTTCCCTGGTCCCGCTGTCCACATTATTTCTGGTACAAGCCAGGATGCCATTGTCCTTCTTGGCCACCTGGGCACACTGCTGGCTCATATTCAGCTGGGTGTCAACCAACACCCCCAGATTCTTCAATGCCTGACAGGTTCCCAGCCACTTTTCCCTGAGCCTGTGGTATTGCCTGGGGTTGTTGTGGCCCAACACTTGACTTTGTTGAATCTCATACAGTTGGCCCCAGCCCATTGATCCAGCCTGTCCAGGTCCTTTAGGTAGAGCCTTTCTACCCTCAAGTAGACCAACACTTCCTCCCAGCTTGTGTCATCTGCAATCTTACTGAGGGTGTACTACCTCCGTGTCCAGGTCATTGACAATGGTATTACAGAGAACTGACTACAAAACTGAGCCCTGGGGAGCACCATTTGTGAGTGGCTGGCAGTAGGATTTAAATGCATTTACCATGGGAAGAGCAATTTGGCCCACATTTACATCTTCCCAAGGTTAACCAAATCTTGTAGATTTTGCCTCAGTTATGTAGAAGTCCCCCCAGTCACAGCCACAGTGAAAGTTTTCATGCAATAACACTCCCATGGCAAAAGTCAGTGAAAACTGTTAGCAGACAAATTGTCACTTTTGTGATCTCAGTTCCACCTCCACCCCCCAGGGAGAAATCAGTAGAGGGCATGAGGGAGGAGCAACCTGATTCAAGTGTGCAAATTGGGTGGCCAGATGGGAGAACATACATGTAAAGGAAGTGCCAATGTGTGGGATTGTAGGCACATGTCTGTGCACTCATATATACAGTGAAAAGCAAAGTCACACCCTCTCACCTGAGCAACATATTGCAGGGGGTCCTGGTGGGCCTGGTGGGCCAGGAAGTCCAATTCTTCCATAACCTGGTAAGCCAGGTAGGCCAGGTAGCCCTGGAAGTCCTCTAGGTCCAACAACTGAATCTCCTTTTGGTCCCTATCAGTGATAAAAAGTGTTTATTTGAACATATCAATTCCACAGCTGCAGCATCTTCACCTCCAATATTTTCTGAAGGCCTGACACAACATCACTCTTTAAACTTGAGTCTGTATGTAGCTTTCTTCAAGGAGGCATAGATACTAATGGAAAATGATTTTTTTTTGCCATATACTTTTATATTTACCAATTGACCAAGGTCCAGAATTTTTCTGAAAGTTCTCACGTCTATTCTTGATACATGCAAAACTCGATACTACTCTCAGAGTTTCAGACCTCAACTCTTCTCATGCTGAGACTACTGGCTTCACTGTGCTTGTAAGAATTTGTCTGAGGGCACATGGTGGAAAGCTTCAACAAAAAGTGTGTCTAGGCGGCTGTATGTCTCTTGATGTGTATTGTGTTCTCCTTCCCTCTTGTGATCAAATGTAAGTTTATATCACTTAAGCTTTTCATCTGCCAGTCTTCTGGATTACAAAGATTCCAACTATCCACTTTTCCAGTTTTGCACTGTGTTCAACTTTAATTAAGAGGGCTTGCACTCCCTGTGCTCAGCTGAACTGCATACATGGACCCTGGACTAGACGATCTCAATCTCTGATCTGCCTCAGCTGTTGCCATCCAGCTCCTTCCTACCAGTCCAACAGTTTCTAAACAGGGAGTTGGTTCTCAGCAGTGTGGAATAGCAGGTGGATTTTTGGAAGGTAAGCTTGCTAATCTTATACTTCATTCTCAGCAGTGACATACCCATTCATGCTCCTTGGCACAGAACATAACAATAAAGTAATGCAATGCACATATTTTTTTGCCAGACCCCAGAGATAAACTGGTTTCCAAAGAATCAATGGATTTGATTCCGAAGCAGATGTGGTGGCAACACCAGAAGATAAAAAAAAAACAAACCAAACCAAACAAAACAACCAGGGAGAGATTAGACTGAATTTTATAAGAATGATCCAGATGGGTACACACTGGTCTTTTCATTTTTTTGGATTACTGGAATAGAAAACAAGATTAGTTCTTTAAATTGCAAATAGTTTTCAAATCAGCCTCTGTCAAACTGTCTAACTTTACATAGCCTGCTTTAGTTTATAAAGTAATAGCATCATGTTATATATACTTCCTTGATTTGTAATGCTCTTAATAGCATGAACCTACATACTAATGTAGTTGCATTAGACAGCCAAGTATAACATTACATCTGTTTTTCATAGCAAATTAATTCTGTGCACAACAGTGAAGTGTCCATATTTATGCCTAATGCAACTCTCATATTCACCAAATGGCTAGGCCATGAGTTTTAACATAGTTTTAAGCATTATCTTAATGATTGTCTCTTTTTAGTGCATTCTAAATTAAAACAATGGGTACCCACAAATATTTCAGTTCTACAACCTGTGTGACTTACAACTAATCCTGGTTTTCCCGGCAGTCCAGGTGGTCCTGTCAGGAAAAAACCTCCATTTGGTTCTCCTTTTTCTCCTTTTACACCAGTGTCTCCTTTTTCACCCTTTAAAGAGAATATATTTTAAAACATTGATTTGAAGTGCAATCAGAACTGTATTCACTGGTATTTTAAAGTTACATGAAATTTCCAATAAAAAAAGACACATGCATAAAATCTTTTTGGCATCACGTCCTTCTTCAGTGATGTGGAATGAAAAGGAGAATGATTTTTCAGTTGAGTCTGCAAGGCTCTAACAGGGCTGGGGTTAGGGAAGGTGGGATTAAGTGGAGGCAAGAAAAAGATTCTGGAGGCAGAAAAAGTGCTTCTAATACTGTTTGCTGCTACACTACCCAGCAAAACCTTGTGCTGTAGCTGATGGCAAAGCAAAAGCTACAGAAAGCACAAAAGCTTTTGTCCTTCATCAAGGAAAAAGCAAAGGATGACATGTAATGGACACATATTTAAACATTTATGGCAAAGTGAGGATTGCTGTGAATAGGGTAGAAGAGGAGGACTGGGGTGTGTACCAGAATAACAGGGGCACACAGAATTGCATACACTTTGAGCTGCATCTCTTCTCCTGTCTTTCACTGTTCAATATCAGTTGGTTTGGGGAACAGAGCGATAAGTAAAAAGTAGCCTTTAAATACTAGTCATTATTTCTCTGTGCAAAATGAGCCACAGCAGTCGTATGTTCTTCCTCACATGATTTCCTTCTGTTTGTCTAGTGTTTGTTTTTACCTTTAACATTTTTTTGTGTGCGCTTTTTTCACTTTTCTGAGAAATAAATATGTGAATAGAAGAGGGAAAGGGCAAAGCAAGAATGGCAGGTACTTGCAGAAAGACAGTAGCCATGGCTATGCATAGGTACTCCCCTGACTTGTTCTTTTTATTTTCCCAGTAAACATGATGCATTCTCTAAGGCATGAAGTTTTACAGAGACAAAGGACTAGAGGAAAAACAAGGTCTTTGTAGCTAAAGCTATAAAGGTACATACACTACTCTGCAAGATCAAAGAAACCATATCTGCTCTGCCATGGGGGCACTTCATGTCATGAATAAAGAAGGTGCACTCAGTTCAATCAAGCAGAAACAATATCTGGAAACCAGGTGGCACTAGGAGTCCTTCAAGGACAGTGCTTTTGGTGGCATCACTGAATAACAACTTGATTCAATTTTTTCCAGACATTCAGATCAGATAAAGAGCCTTGTTCACTTGAAAACATTTAAAATACTACATTTGCGTGAATTTTTATCACTTCACAGACAGAATCGTAGAATCGTCATGGTTGGAAAAGAGCTCTAAGATCACTGTGTCCAACTGTCAACATCCTCCCCCCCCCCAATTAATAAAGTATATTTATCAGTATCTGTACGAACGTGCCGCTAGAGCATATCCTGAAGTGCCATATCTACACAGTTTTTAAACTCTTTCAGGGGTGGCGATTCCACCACCTTCCTGGGCAATCCATTAGCAGTCCATAGCCTAACTACTCTCCCTGTAAATAAATTCTTCCTAATACCTAGTATAAACCACCCCTGGTGCAACTTCAGGCCATTTCCTCGAGTCCTATCATTATTTACTTGAGAGAAGAGATCAGCACTCACCTCCCTACTCTGTTCTCTCAGGTAGCTGTGGAAAGTGATCACTCAGCCTCCTCTTCTCCAAACTAAACAATCCCAGTTCCCTCAGCCTCTCCTCACAGGACTTGTTCTCCAGACCCTTCACCAGCTCAGTTCCCCTTCTCTGAACTCGCTCCAGCAGCTCAATGTCCTTCTTGTAGTGAAGGGTCCAGAACTGGACACAGCACTCAAGCTGTGCCCTCACCAGTGTTGAGTACATGAATATGATCATTCCCCATCTCCTCCTGGCCACACTGTTCCTGATACAGTCCAGGATGCTATTGGCCTTTTTGGCCACCTGGGCACACTGCTGGCTCATGTCCAGCAGGCTGTCTACCAACATTCCCAGTTCCTCTTCTGCCTGGCAGCTTTCCAGCCACTCCCCCTGAGTCTGTAGCGTTGTGTGGAGCTGCTGTGACCACAGTGCAGGACCTGGCACTTGGCCTTGATAAACCTCGTATTATTGGCCTCAGCCCACTGGTCCAGCCTGTCCCAGTCCCTCTGCAGAGTCTTCCTACCCTTGAGCAGATCAACACTCCCACCCAACTTGGTGTTGTCTGCAAACTTACTCAATCCCCTCATCTAGATCATTGATGAAGACATTGACCAAGACCAGTCCCAAAACTGAGCCCTGGGGAACACCACTGGTGACCGGTCACCCAATTCAAGTCTGTTGGCTACAACTCTCTGGGACTGTCTACGCAGCCAATTTTTAATGCAGAGAAGAGTACGCCTGCCTGTGCCATGGGACACCAGCTTCTCTAGAAGTATGCTGGGGGAGATGGTGCCACATTGAGGTGTCCCTCAATGAGGGACAGGCTGTGGACATTGTCTGCTTTACTGAATTCCAGCAGACAATGTCCACAGCCTGTCCCTCATTGAGTAGGTGAGTCACCCGGCCACAGAATGAGACCAGGTTGGTTAGGCTGCACCTTCTTTTCCTGAACTCATGCTGGCTGGGTCTGATCCCCTGGCTGTCCTGCACTTGCCATGTGAGTGCACTCAAGATGAACCTCTCTGTAACTTCTCCAGGCCCAGAGGTCAGGCTGGCAGGCCTGTAGTTCCCTAGAAGCCATCCAGAAAATAATGGAACAGAGAGAGGACAAAAAGGTTAAGGTATGGGTAGACTTCCTTGCAAGAGATTCCTGATCACTTTAACTTGTTTTATTCAGAGTGCTTAAAAGATAAAAAGCATTACACAGAGTGAATTTTCTGCCCCCCCACATATGTTAGTTGAAGCCCTTTAGGTAATGGATGTATCTTATTTGAGCTGTCATGAAAACAAAGCCATTAATTTATGGCAGATAATTCACACCAACTTATGTTAGGTAACAATGAATCATGACTCACTTTACTACAACCAGGAATATAAAAAGCCACAGTAATAAAGTTTTTTCAAAAGTAATCTTTGTATAATACTGATATCTTCTATTCCTGTACTTGTAATAAACTTGTCTATGCAGCTGGAGTTTAAGAAATTAATATAATTTGAAATTGCTGATGCTCTTACCTGTTTTTTTGTAATTTCTTCATGTTTTATGCTTAATTTTTAGTGAAGAACACTTTTTAAAAGTTCAACAGAACTCAAACAAAAATGAGATATAATTACCTTTATGCTATTAATGAAGTGGCTGAAATATGATGGGGGCAGAGGTGGACCTGGAAAATGAAAAAAGTACAATAAAGTTAAACAACTATCTATAATTTTAATTTTAAAAGCACTGCTTTGGATATTACTGGTTTAGGAGTTTAAAGAAAAATTTTTACACTAATAACATTAAACTTTTAAGCCTAAAATATTTATTTATGTTTGTTTCCGAACAAAGCAAGGCTTATCTTGTCTGTCACTTCTCCACCTTAGTAACTTCTGAATATAAGATAAATCTGTGATTTTCAGATGAAGTTGAAAGGAAAGAAGGTTCAAAGATGAAAAATTTTTAATTTTCTGAAAAATGACAGCTGGGCAGAGGGTGAAAGAGAAGCAATCAAATTAAACCCTTCAATGGAAACCAAGATAAAAGGAAAGTTTTCCACATATTTTGCCAGCAGTGGATCATCAATAGTTGTGTTATCTTTCATGCAAGGACAGTACCATAAGTGACAAGAAAGAAAGGGTGCTGCTTCTGTGCTGATCATAGAATAATATTACCTTGACATTTTTTCTGTGATAAAAAACAGTACAAGTACAAATGGTTATACCTCGTGCGTTGTGTTATTTGCTGGTGGTGGTCAAGCAGAGTTGCAAGTCCACCTAAAAAGCTTTCAAATATTCCCTGTTTGTCATACACTTGGAAAAAAAGACTGGTTTACAGCTGCCCACAACAGCTCCATGCATTTTCTTCAGATGTGTTCTGATTCATTTTGGGATCTTTTTGTCCAGCTCTATGCTAGCCACATCTTAGTTCCTGGAGCAATAGAACTCACTTATTACCAGGATTAATGCTTGTTCAGCCAGAAGCTATCACAGATTCTCCATTCCTTCCAGGGAACAGAGAGAAATGGGTGAAGCTTCTTCATACAGGAAAAGAAGGTCTCAGGACAAGCAAAGAGGCCAAAGTATGAATTTGAATGAGTGTGAAAACTTCTTCAGAATGCCAGATTTGCCTTCTGGGGAATGATGTGCAGGATGGAAAGGGTTTAACTATGGTGAAGAGCCAGCACACTGCAATAGCCTCTGCATTAGCAGATCTTCAGCCTTATGCTGTTGGGTCTGAGACTGTGGTACAGTGAAATTTCCTACTCTGTTTCTCAGTGTGGTTTCATACATGTCTCCAGATTGTGTTCCTACAGCCAGAAACACTGGGATAGTGATGAAGCATTGCACATGTGGCTGGACCACAGGACACTTAGTATACATGCCTCTACAGAGAGTAGCTAAATAAAATTCTACCTGCTGTTTACCCAAGTTTTTCGCTGGCTTCATATTTTGGCATGGTATCAATTAACAGAGCCTGTTTGTTAGAGCAGAGAGGAGACATTTTGTGAAAAGAAAAATAAATCCATTGCATGGACAAGTACCACAACTCAGAAAGCTTTTCTGACTGCTGGAACTCAACAGATAATATAGTGGGAGGAGCTTCAGCCATCTCTCCCTCAGAGAAGGTTTTGAAAAATTCCTGTGCTTTAATCATGTCCTACTGCCCTGAAACTTTTAATTGTAAATTTTCACTGTTCAAGATTATGTTGATATCTATAAGACCTAAAAAAACGGTTTGTATGAAGAAATGTTTTAGCAAATACATCAATGATCAAGAAACAAACAGAAATATTTTTGGAGCAGCAATAAAGCTGATCTTAGTCACCACATTTTAACTTAAAAAATACTGAAGCTAGTTGATCTATTTGGATTCAGTTGGGAAAAAAATTAATAAATCCCTGTTATTTGATGGGAAAGGTGAATGAAGTTTTCAGTTTATCCAGAATTCTTGTGTTATTTTCACTGTTCTTCAATAGCAGCAGTTTTCCAACAAAATCATAAGCATAGTCCTTTCATAATCCTCTCCTTCTGAAGAGCTTGAAATAATCAGGTATAGGCAAAAACACTTGTAGAATATTAATTTGCATTAAATAAAAAACCTAAAAGGGAACAGATATATTCACAGTAGATGAACCAGCACAGAAGAGAACATTTTCATAATTTCTGTTTATTAATACTTCTTGTTGCCTCCTTGTACAAGTTTATTAATTACAAGGATGCACTAACCACTTATTTTAAGGCACTGGATATTGCTCAGAATAAACATTAATAAAGACATTCAAGAAAAGAGTAGTGATACGACCAGGGATAATGGCTTGTAAACTGAAAGAGCGTAGGTTTAGACTAGATGCAAGGAAGAACTTTTCTAGAATGAGGGTGGTGAAACACTGGAACAGGTTGCCCAGAGAGGTGGTAGAAACCCCAACCCTGGAATCTTAAAGGTCAGGTTGGATGGGGCTCTGAGCAACCTAATCTAATAAAAGATGTCCCTGCTTATTGCAGAGGGGTTGGACTAGATGATCTTTAGAGGCCCCTTCTAACTTGAACCTTTCTATAATTCTATGAAAACAGATTTTCTTAGAACAAAAAGATATCCCCTTAAAATAACCAAAATATCACCTTCAGTCAGCAGAAATGTCTTG
This sequence comes from Heliangelus exortis, assembly GCF_036169615.1. Lineage (NCBI taxonomy): Eukaryota > Metazoa > Chordata > Aves > Apodiformes > Trochilidae > Heliangelus > Heliangelus exortis. The sequence goes on along the minus strand of NC_092423.1, from coordinate 57,254,095 downwards.
TGAACAAAGACAGAAATATCCATATAGATATAGTTTTGCATTTATTATCAACTCAGTAGAGAACAAAGATCATAAGTATGGTATAGCAACATTAATTTCATAAACTGCTTCTTCTATTACAAATTATTTCTGGCACTGACAAAAGCCTTATCTCAGTATACAAGGGGTAAAAAAATATGTAGAGAAGGAAGACATTTTAATAGCAATCTTTTCAAATAGATGCTTGTTTCTGTAACTATTTTTGAATTTGTAAGAATTAGCAATATGTATCAATCTTTTGGAAACAGAAAAATAAACCATTGTTGCAGAACATGTGTTATGATGCTCCTATCACCAGTAACTTAGTATTTTTTGTTCACACAGGCTTTTCATGATTATCACAAATAAACCATGGAATATAAAAAAAGCTGGTTGAAATAGATATCATCTAGTTCTACCTCCTGCTGGAAGTGGGGTTGTCACCACCAAATGACTTCCTTGAACTCAGAATGCAGAAATATGTTACCCTGAAATGGGTAGTGCTGGGGTTTAGCCCAGCTGGCTCAAAAATTGACATCAAAATGACATCTCAGAAAGTAAATATGATGCCTTTCTAAGACTGCAAAAAAATCTCTGACCAGTTATGTTTCAATATCTTTTCTTGTACTTAACACATTCATAATACCAACAAATGTGCAGCACAGGCATTTCTTTTCAGAAGACTATTTTGATAATATTACAGGGTTTGTTTTTCTGTGTGCCATTTCAGCAAGAAACATAGGTATAAGTCTTAGGCAGGTGAGGCTGCAGAGGTAAGGATCAAATGACTTTGTTAAATTGCTTTTTAAGTTAAATATGTATTCTTTTAGAGGATGTCAATGACATATCAGATTTAGTATACCTGGTGGTCCCGGAGCACCTCTGTCTCCCTTTTCTCCTTTTAAGTCCACTGAACTGTGCAGCCCCCAGGAATCTGTATTTGCTTTACCACCTGCCATAAAAGCATTACAAATTCTTGAGAACTTGCAAACAGCAGAGACAAAAAAACCACCGAAAGTGAAAGCAGACTTTTCCATACATGTAGGGTATGTGGCTCCGGTCCCTGTTTGCTTGTTTCACTCTCCTTCTGAACACTGAATGGCTGCCTGATTGCCCTCTCTTATCAATCCCAGCTTGTTCAAGACAATCCCTCTCTAACAAGTCAATCTTTCACTCAGTCTTCTAAGACTCTCTACCTAGCCTAAGACCCTCTGAAGAATCTGCTGCATTTCTGCTATGCAATGGGGCAAGAGTAGAAACAGTTCTTGAGTTAGGGCTTTGCATTTGATACCACATCTTCTCCGCTGTTTGGACTCCAAAACAAACTAATAAATTATAATATCTGCAACTGTGAATGTAAAAAATGTTATCATTTATTGCTCCTCCATGTAATAAAAACATTTTTCAAGTTTAAACTGAATTATGAACAGAAAGGGTGCTTGGTCAAAGCAGTACTATTTCAATCAGCATTGATAAGTTTTTTGTTCTGCTTTGTTTATTTGTTTTGGGGTTTTGTTTTGTTTTTCTGCAGAATTGCTACCTGTTTGCCTCTGCGTGTACCTAAGGCCACTCTTGGAGCATGTCTTTGAGGGAGGACAAAAGTGCTGCACCACAAATGCACAAATGCGGGCTTGTGTTAATTTTAATGTCTGGTGTGCACAGGAAGTGACCGTAAGTGACCACTTTGTGTTTATGTTGTGGAGTACTACCTCAAGAATGGAACAGTCAGACCATTACAATAATCTTAAAATGGGATGAAAACTGCACGCAAATGGTGTAAACAGGATGCGTGCTGAAGTGACTTTAAGATTTACTCTTTGGATTGGGAATAAGCTTACATTTAGAAAAAAAAACCACCCTCTAATGATTAACTGAATAAACCCAACAAGTTTTAAACAAAATCCTCACTTTCAAGTTTTACCTAGGCTGAAAATGTTAAAAGAGCAGCATGCCCCTTGTCAGCTTGGAGTCAGCTCTTCGAATTAAGGAAAATGGTATGAGCCAAGAGCTTCAGGCTCTCTCTGGGCATTTCAACTGTTAGATCACAGGATTTTTGTTAAAAATAAAATTATGGACAGAGAAAACTTTTGGAGCCCCTGGTTCAGGGCAACACAAACAATTGAGTCTTTGAATTTAGGAGCAGCACAGGAGACCCTAGGCTGTATGGACTTGATTCTGTGGATATAGCCCAGAAGCAAAGTGAACTCTTGCCAAGCACAGGATCTAGGCTTTCACTTGTAAGAGGTGAGTCAGCCATTCAGCAATAAGGATTTGGAAAGAAGGCTCAGGGAACGACTGTACGCCACAAATTTGATCTCTATTGTCCTGATACCCCTTTCAGTTTAAAGGAGTGAAAAATAACATAACTTCTCCAGTCTTGTGACAATTTCCCCAGGGACTTCATGTATGGAGCTTCTCATCTTCCTTCCGTATTAGTTTTACTTCCTTCTTTTTTTCAGCTTGTCAGGTTTTTATCCTAACTACTATCAGGCCCCCAAAATTATTTTCTTTTCAACTGGCCTCACCTTCCTAGTGAAGGACAGCATGAGGAGCACTTATTCAGACTTAGAAGGGAATTCACCCTCCCACACACAAAGAACTGTTAATACCTTTTCCTCACCAATATTCTCTGAGACTTAGAAGCCAATATATGCTGACTGTGACTGTGATAATGGTTTTCAAGTACAAGAATTGCAGCTCTGATCACAAACTCAGGGTTTTCTGGTAGCAGTGACTTAGAGAATGGAAGTGTTCTGATACCATCAGAATGACACTGGACGAATGACACCACCTGGCTGATTGGTGGGATGTAGTGTCAGGTGGACTTTAGAATTCACTTCTTAGGAGCACTGCCAGAGCAGAGAATAATTGATTTGTTTGCTCAGACAGAGAACATCTAAGATTAGATCTTGCAGAAACTGTGTTGTACTGCTCAGTTTATAAATTTAATTCTCCAAAGAGTAGACCTCATTTGTTCTTTGGTCTACATGTCGAGACTGGACCAATATATGAATTTAGAGATTCAGCACAAAAAGAAGGAGGCCACCTTTTTTTTTTTTTCCCCACTTTTCCCCTCTCCCCACCCTCCCCCCCAATAATCCCAGTTATGTAATAGCCAGGAAAAAGCAAAATGACCTTAACTAAGAAAAAAAAAATTAAAAGCTTTTTTAAATCAGGGTACAGGCAAAGAATGACTCACCATGGAAATGAAGAGCTCCTTGATTTCCAGGGTAGGGAGTGCCTACCTACAGACAAAGAAATCTATTAAAAATTATCCAAATTATCCATACACATTAACCAACGGAAGTGCATTAACTAGTGTGACTGAAAATCTTGGATAGTTTGCATGATATCTTGAGCATCATATCCAGTTTGACAAGACCTGAGTATCAATTGACCAAGCTTTTTTGAGGATTGTGCTCTCTCTAACATGGAACATGCTTTCAGCATTCTAATCTTTCCTGTTCTGACACCAGCCACCTGTAACAGCGGGTTTGCAATTACCTCTACTTCCCATTTTCAAAACAGGGACAGTGCAGGAATTAAAATGTGGCACAGTGCTTGGATATGGGCAGATCATAATACTAGCTAGTACTACTTCCAGCATAGAACTATAGAACTCTTTTTGGTCTTCAAGATCATCGAGTCCAGCTGTTAACCTAACACACTGCCAAGTCCACCACTAAAACATGTATGTCCCTTAGCACCACCTCTACACATATTTTAAATACTCCTTGGGATCGTGACTTAACCACTTTCCTAGGCAGCCTGTTCCAGTGCCTGACAACCCTTTTGCAAAGTTATTTTTCTTAATATCCAATCTAAACCTCTCCTGGCACAACCTAAGTCCATTTTCTCTTGTTCTATCACTTATAACTTAGGAGAAGAGACTGACACCCAGCTCAATACAAACTCCCTTCCTGGTAGTAGTAGAGTGAGATAAAATCTATGTTTATATGAATAATAGGAATCTAATATGAACAGAAGCAACTGTTTGGAAAAAAAAAACCCAACCAAAACCAAACAAATTGAAGGTGCTGCATCTGGCTAATCCTTTAACATTAACTCTTGGAAGTCTTACTCACATGGATAGCTCCATTAACTTCAGGAGCTCAGTTCACAAGGGAAAAACTTGTGGGCTTCAGTCTGTAGTTCTTTATCAATATTCATTTATGTAGGCATATGCAGCAGACTTCTTCACTATAAGCTTGGATAGGTTTAGGAGATTATTCACAAATGCAGGACAAATCTATCTAGCATACTCAAATGCATGAAGAGGTGTTTATAAGCATAGGTTTCTATTACTTGTGTACATAAAATTTACTGCTGTTTAAAGGCATTTATCCTCATCAGTATATGCAGCTTCTTGAAAGGTACCTTTTTATTATTATCTGAAATTGAGTTAAGTAGGCTTGTATTGTTTCAATCATTCCACAAACAATCATAGGGAAGTTGAGGTTGGAAGGTATAGCTGGAGATTGTGTAACTCAAAGCAGAATCATCTACCTCAGGTTGTTCAGGATTTGTCCAATCAGGTTGCAGAGGTGAGGCTAATCCATATGTGATTATGGATCTATGTTATTAACATACAAGAATGCTATGTGGTGAAAATAGGAAGATTTAAGGAGGAATTCAAAGAGATAAAAAGATGTTGCCTGGAGGTGGTAAGCCAAAACCCTAGAAATCTCAAATTACCACAGAGTAATGACTATTTATCACTAATTAGGAGAAAGGTCCATAAACTGGCATACATCTTTCTTCAGCAGTAAGGATAGGTAATGATGAGTTTCATTGCATCTAGTATGGTGTAATTTAAGAGCTGCTTCTACAAAATAAATGAAGAAGAACTGGAATAGAGAAAGAATTGGAGTACTGAACTCTGTCCACAGTTCATTGTAGGATATAATTTCCATGATTCATCAAAAATAATTTGCATTATGGGATACTGAAAATAAAAATCCCAGTCCTTTCACACTAAGTGTGAAATTGCTGGTCTTTTGAAGGTAATGGAGGCATTGCCATTCCATTTAGAAAGCAGGGCAGAGCTTTATTTGCTCCCATTCTTGAGATAAGAAGTGTATATATGTGAATAGATCGCATTAGAGGGAGAAATAAAGAATAAGATTTTTCTCTTCCAGTGCACCTTTCATGACACAATCGAATACATAACAAGTTTTATTTTAGCCAGGAAAATTGATAACCACTAAAGACAGAACATGGTGACAGTATTCATATGCATTTCTGAAAAATACGTGTACATGAATGCATAGACATTCAGCTCCCCAAAGTAACTCTTAAACTATGGAAACATAGGCTTTGAAAGTCACTAAAAAGTTTGGACAACCAAGTAATCCAAAGGTTTGGACAACCTTTAAGCAAAAGGTTATGGTGCTTAAAGTTTTATTGTATATATTTTATACAGCTAATTTTGTGTATTTAACATGTGAAAATCTGTTAACCTGAAGACTAAGTAAAACACATACCTGGTGCAAAGCAGAAGGCCAGGGAAGAAAAAATGTAAAGCTACTGTGGTTATGTGTATAGCTACTTTGGTTATGTGCTGTCATGGCAATGCATTTTGCTAAGAACAGATTCTATGTGTGACTTACTGGCAATTTGCAGTGAGGTCTGGGAGGGGCTGGGAAAACAGCCTATTAAAAACAGGAGGGAAAATTAGTGCAATGAACAGAATTAGTGCAATGAATACAGCAGACAGCACACCAAATAGATCTAACAGACGTGATGGAACAAAGCCTGAAAACACAAATCAGCACCTCCTAAGCAAAGAGCCCATCTTGCTGCCTGAGAGCTCTGAAGGTTGGTCAGCAAGTCCCACTCTGGGTGGTAGAGGGGCCCACTCCTATATGACAGTGGCTCCAGTTAAAAGATTTTTTTCCTGTGCACACAGGCAAGGCTAGACCTCTGTAACCTGTGTTGCCTGAAACAAGTTTTGATATTTCCCTTTGAAAACTGTTTTTTAGAGAAACACGGTTCTGCTACAGAGATAGCCAGGTTGTACTTACTCCTTTGATATACACATTGCATCCTGGAGGTCCAGGGGGTCCTGGGGGCCCAGGCAAACCAGGAAGGCCCTGGTAAAAGAAAGTGAAAGGAGGAACATTCAGACAGATATTTTCATATGCAGTACAAGTGAGCCTACAAAAAGATGGCCAAAGGCCTCAGAGGGTCCCATTTAACCAAGATGTTTTATGTTAAAGAGTTTGAGGGGAGGCTGAGAATTCATGTACAGAGACCAACTTGGCAGGTGAATTTTAATATTTAACCTGAAACACTCTGTGGAGAACAAAATCTAAGATTGCTGTTCCCACAGAGAAAAAAACCCAAACTGAAAACACAAAACCACTAAAGATTGAAACCAAATTAAAGGCATTGGATCCCTCATCCAAGGAAAATTAGGTATTCAAGACTGGTCTGGAATTTCCAGGGCTGCCGAGATTCACATATTTTCAAGTACCAGCCAGACAGCCTCACACTAATTAGTACCTTCAAGGAACCCTACTAGACTGGAGGGGTGACTGCCTTTACAAAAAAAAAAAAAAAGCCAGCTCTTTACTGTGTAATTTAAAAACCTGGCACCATGCTACGTCCATCTTTTACTCCACATCAGTGCAAATTTCTGTGGGGTGACACATATACTCTCATAATTAATTTGACATCTTACTTGACTTTATCTCCCCTCGGCACTCCAGGGAGAACTATTAGAACACGTAGCCTCTTTTGGTTACTTGCTTGCTTTTGTCTCCCAGTCTGATGTACTTCATCTACTTGTACTTGCTGTAATAGTTTCTGTTTGGTTAAGGCAGACAGTCCATAAAATGAACTTTAACACTGTTTGAAGATACAGATGAATGGAAAATCTACTTTAATATTTTCTGCCGGTGGCTAGTCATCTTTTCTGTCATTTTCTTCTGGTCAGAATTTGTCTACTTTGTCTGGTTTCACCTTCTAGAAACTGAATTTCTATTTACACTTTTCTCTAGAGGTATATGAAAATTTTAGTATCTTTCTTTGAATACATTTAGATACTTAGCTATTCTCAGTCTCCCTGTTAGTTGGACAAATTAATACAATAATCTCACTTATATTTATTGTCCAGATAGAAGATATACTTATGTTTTATAGTTGGTGTGCCATATATTTTTTTTCTCTTAAACAAAGCAGAACCAGAGGACTCATGGAACAAAATACATTTACAAGAAGTGCTCTACTGAAGTAGTTATATTGACTAGATCACCTCTTATGATCCCTAGACTTTGATTTCCATGCTAATGCATTAAAAAATACTTGTCTTTTTTTTTTTTTTTGCATCTCTGATGCAGATTAGCTAATGCGGTATGAGTAACAATTTTCTAGCACAGATTGACCCGTGACATCAGAATAACCACATAAATTACTTTGCTATTGTGAAACATATTGCTTTCAGCCAGGTTTAGTGTTGTATATTGCAGTCTTCACACTTGCCATGAGACTACTTGTATGAAGTCTGGAGAACAACAGAATTCCAGCACCAGGACCTTGGTTTATCACTTGTTATGCCATAAGTACAAATTGAGGGTGGGCATGGATATGCATGTCAGTTGTCATCATTCTGAATATATGTCTGACATGTTCAATTCTGGCAGCTAAAGCAGGTAGTCAGTATTAACAAGTACCTCCTTGTTAGCTGGGAAGATGCCACTTGGTAATGATATGGTCAAGTGCTGTTTGTAGCTATGCTTCATAGTTAAGGGTCTCTGGGCATAACATCACACCATAAGAGTTGCTACTTATGGAGTGGATCATGGAGTCATATAAATATAAGAATTGGTGATCCCATATTATTTGCTTTTTAAACCAGTGATGCTATCAGGTAAACGCACATACAGCTGTTACACCCAACAGCTGATATAACTATGTATATCTGCAAGAACTGTCCAGATTCTGTCTGATCTGCAAGAGCTGTCCAGACCTAGAAGTTGACTATTCAATGATTATTACCAGATGGAAAAAGTAGCAGAAATATATAATTATTTCTAGATCATTTCAGGTTTTTAGTCCTGTTAGCATTTTGAAGGAATTCAGATAAATCAGACTTGACCCAAGATTTTAACAGGATTTTTTTTTCACCTAATTGCAATACCATGAACTTACATTAAATGCTTTTCCTTTATCACCCTTCACACCTTTTAATCCATTCAGTCCTGGACGTCCCTGAAATAAGCAGAAATAGTGTAGTATGTGTAAGAAGCAACCTCCTCTATCTTTATTCCACTTAAGACCATAATACATACAGGACGTCCTGGAAAGCCAAGTTCTCCTTTAGGTCCAGTAGGCCCTATTGGTCCCTGGAAAAAAAAAGAAAATGTGATTATGAGGAATACATGGAACATAAATTTGACATATATTTGATTATTTAGAATAAGAGGCACAGTTTTGTATTTGTGTTAAAAATCAGGCTGCGATTGTCTGCACAGAACGCACTTCATGTCCTCTCTACTTGCTCTGCTGAGCTCTCAGAAGGTGAGGCCTGCATATAACAGTCTTGGAAAAGGCTGGTTACGTGCAGTGAAATCTGAATTCACACTATTTGTAGGGTGTTGAATTCAAAACTGAGTCACCATGTATCAAAGGAAAATCAAATCAGTAGAAATAAGGCAGTTAATGCTCAATGTTTTGTGCATTTCCTTTTCATTTGCTTAGTTTTTCTTATTATTCTTGATTCAGACTGAGAGGAAATATTTGCAGATGAGTTTGAGCGCCGTGCCAGGCTTCTACCTATTTCTTGCCAGCCCAGGTACGTGGATTTATGGGGCTGATAGTTGAAACAGAACAGGTCCTTCTTTATACAAGTGACTGACCCATTGGGTCTCACAACCTGATAAAAATGACTCCAAAAGAAAAGGCAAGTCAGCTACCTGGAAAAAGTAGTCCTGTACTGTGGATGATCTGTGGGTATTTGGAAGCAACTTCTAGGCAGCAAGCAAGTGGTCAAGAAATAGCAGTGAACTTGAGAATATCCAAAACTTTAATCTGCTGTCAGCTTCCTGAAATCTGATGAAACTACAAAGGTCTAGACAATCTCTCTATGTATAAACCTTTCTGGCTTGTTTGTTTGTTTTTCCTGTTTGTTTTTGTCAGGCTTTTTTTTTTTTTTTTCACTCTGGTGAAATGCTAAGAGATATTCCTTCTTGCATCATTAGCTGCAGTATGGTGGTCAGTGCAGATTTATGCTGATGACAGAAAGACATTGGCTACTGCACTGCTTAAAATTTCAGCACATCACTTTAATGATACGCTTAACAAAAAACTGCTAGCACTGTGACTGACACTTCAAAGGATAACTAGCAAACAATCAAAGAACAAGAGGAAATCCCCACCTTGCCACACACTTGCTCTTGATATTAAGGAAGTAATCATGTGGCAGAACTGAGTCTCCTTATTTACTGTACAGTTCTTTTGCCATCTTAGCTCTCAGTTCAAGGCACAGAGAGAGCACAGGCAAGTGAAGAACTAGAAAAGTTGCAGAAAATAGTCTGATGTTTATATTTGGATGATTTGTATGCTCAGAGTTTATTTATCTTAGCATTGAGATGAAATTCATGGATTAATTCAAATTTTTATCATGCCAAATATGAGGATGAGATTAGAGATGAAATTCACAAATGGTTAACCTGTGAACATACTGATTCATAACATCACCATTGTAATCAGAGTTTAAAGCTCACTAATGGTAGCTGAAAATGTCTGAAGATAGTAGGACCTGTATTTAACTTTTTTTCCTGTTCGAAGGTACTTTTTGCCCATATGACCAAAGCTAATGCCTGTGTCTAAAGCAGTTAGTTGTTTGCTGGACTCTGGCAGATGTGAACTTCAAGATTATGCACTCGAACTTTCAGAATTATTCAACACCCCCATCCGCTGTTGCCATCTCCAATACTGAGGTTTGAAAAAAATAAAATTCAAAACGTTGGGGGGTGGTTTTCTATTTCATTTTTTATATTTGATTCATTTTTTCGTTTTTGATTTATACTGAAATTTCCCTTGTTGGAACTTGTGCTAATTGGCAATTGTCTTCTTCCTGTGCAAGTCTGAGAAGGACCTGCCTTCATTCTATAATTCCCTCCCAGGCAGCAGCAGGGTGCAATTAAAGCTCCTCTCAGCCATATATCTTCAGGGCCACACAATTCCAGTTCACTCAGAGTCATAAGTTATTTAAGTTTCTAGCCTTGATGATATTTCACTGTCTGCTTAGACAGTAATAAATAAAAGCAGAATTTAAATTCTTAATCAAGTCAATAGTTTACAGCACCACCTATGTAACAAGCACATTCTTTTCTGAAGGATCATTCTGACACTGATCATTCTGAATCACAAATACTCCTTACCATCCCTACTCAAAAGGAATAAAAAGCTAAAAAAATTACATTTACTGTGAACCCAAAGCAAAATAGAAAAAGAATCCAGCCATCTAAGGAAATGTCTTACCATTGGTCCCACTGGTCCCACCACTCCAGCTTCACCCTGTTGAAGACAGACACACACAGAGCAATGAGAAGGAGAACTGCAGTGTCCATTAGAGGTGGCTGCTAACAAGGCCACCAAACATTCTGGTACATTCTATACAACATGGTATTAGCTCACCTTCTCCCCTTTTCTTCCTAAAAATTCAGTTAAAGATCCATTAGCGGCCATGATAGTTGCAGGTTCTCCCTTTTCACCCTGCAATTATCAAAGTTATTTTACAGTGTTTACAAAGTTGTTCTCAATGAATCAGAAGAAGTCAAAGCAGTTTTATTGCTGTTTGAAGCACAACAGAGTAGTCATGCTCCGATATAAAATATAAAGTGTTATCAGTGTGATGTGAGTACGGTGAAAGTCTGGTATTTTTGTGGCCTCAGATGTTTCCTTCTGAGCAATGAAGATGCTTGTCATCTGTTCATCGTTTAAAACATAACTGATAATTTCCAAGCCTTCCTATTACTTGTGAGAAAATAAGGTCAGCTACTTACAAAGAATAAGCAAAAAGTGGTTTGGGTTTTCTTTTTTTTTGTTATGCCCATGATTGTGACAACTTAGATGATCTTTTTTTTCCCCCTTTTTTTTTTCTTTTTCTTTTTTCTTTCTTTTCTTCCTCCATTCTTTTTTCTTTTTTTCTCCTTTCTTTTTTTCTTTTTTCCTTCCTTTTTTCTTTCTTTTTTCCTTTTCCTTTCTTTTTCTTTCTTTTTTCCTTTTCCTTTCTTTTTCTTTCTTTTTTCTTTTTTTCTTTCCTTTTTTTTTTGTTTTTTTCACTTGGTCTTTCAGCTAGGCTCCCAGCACAATCAGCTTCCAAGAAGTGATCACCTCATGTTTCATGTTTACCAAATTAGTTCTGATAAGTGCACACTGCACTGCGTAATTTCCGCACTGTGTCCGGAACGCCGGCTGTCAGCGTCTGGGGCATCTTCCTGCCACAACCAACTCACCACCTCCCATCTGACCGCCACCCCCTCCGCCCCGGGAGCCGCGGCCGCCGTTGGGCAGTGGGGTTGTTTCAGCACCAGGGACAGAGCCCCGGGGAGCAGCGGGCGGCTCTGCTCATGGGGATCGGGTGTGGGGAAGGGGAGGGGCAGCGGCCAGGGGGGAGAGGAACACGGGCTGTAAAATGCTCCAGCCGAATAACCTTATCCTTCCGCTGTGCTTGGTCATCAGAGAACAATGCAAGCCTCTTCAGTTATCTCACAATTAGATGAAGGGAACTCAATCAAATGTGAAAACCGAACAATTAACAACGAAATTTTGCGGCGTGTACTTTTCCTTATGCACTTTCTCTCACCTGTTCTCCTTTGGGTCCTTGTGATCCAGGCAAACCAATATCGCCCTTTGGTCCCTGAGGTCCCTAGGGAAAAACAAGTACATAAATCCATGGTGAGAACCGCTAAGAATACAGACCTGGGCCATTTGACTAAATGCAATTTTAAGTAAGTGCAAAACTTGAACTTGAATCACTCTGGTTGCAATCTAAGGACCCTTGCAGGGCTAAATTGCTGTCTGACTGAAAGCATTCTTTAAAACAGTTGTCATATGGGAAGAATCTTAAAAAGAAAAAACCACAAAACCCTAATGCTTAGCACAGAGTAGATGTTACATTCACAAAGAGAAATATGCAATAAGAGTGGAAATTCAGCCTAAAATTCTCTATTTCCTCCTTACTTTTTTCTCTCTCTCTCCACAATCATTCAGACAGACTGTTTTCTGGTAGAATTTCTGAAGCTATATTTTTAACAAATATTTTTAAATCTGAAATACAGATATATTTGAAAATTAGGTAATTTCTGTATCTGTTTTGTGGTCAAAGCATACCTGAGCTAAGAACAAGAATGGTCTTTTTTGTCTGTAGAAATTCTGAGAAAGACAGGCTGAGAATTCATTCTATCACTTTCTAAATGTTATCAGCTCTTTTCAAATTAAAAGTATTTTTAAGGAGTTTGCCCCCCTTTCTTTGGCTTTCTAAGCAGTCCACAATACCCAGAACTTAGTAAACAGCCTTCTGTAGAATTTTGGACAATTTGCTAGCATCTTGTCAACATCATATGTTAGCTTTCCCAGTTTTCTTCTTAGGCATTCTCAGGCAATAGAAAAAGGGTCTTTAGATCCTTACATATCATCCTTTACTGTTCATATGCACACATATGAACTGTAAAACAATCACAACAAGGGAAAATTATTCTATCGCATTATATAGAAAATAAAAATAATATACAGTCAGAAGCCAGATAATGTTAATACAGTGTGGCAGTCTGAGCATGATGGGTAGGTAGTATATAAAACACCTTTTGATACTATGGTTATGCAATGCTTCCATGGTAACTCTGGTATGTTATTATGAAAAATAATAATTGTTTCCTAAAGATTAAAAAAAAAAAAGAAAAAAAAGGTAAGCCTCATAAGACTTTACTGTACTCTGTAGTGGTGACATAAAAATTCTGCAGAATAATACAAATACATACACATAGGAAGATTACTTTCAGAAGTCCATTTGTTCCTCCTAAATGGAATTGGTCTTTTCCTTAGTAATTTTTCATCAATTACATTTAGATTTATCTACAGAACTGAATCTGTGATAAGCAGAAATATGAGATGAGCATATCACAGTGTACTTCATTTCCAGCAGTTAATTTCTACCACCCCTGTTGATTCCATAGAGACATGAAGTTTCCCATATGAAAAGTCATCAGACTTTGTCTAAATTCTGTACAATATAAATTTTGTAAATATTACACTGTATTGAAAACTACTTACTTAAATCCAAGGAATACAATACTTACAGGAAATCCTGGTAGACCTGGTTTGCCATCTTGCCCCTGCAAAATGCAAAAACCACTCTTACAAACCCATATTATACACCTGCAAAACAGAATGGAAAAACCCATTTTCTGTGGATTGCATAAATTTTTAGTATCAACACATCTCAAACTGGATTAATAATTTCATTCTGCCAGTGGTAAAGTCGTAATCACTCCACAATGTCCTATGCTACTTTTTCTAGTATACTAACATTTCCTTTCTAAAACTGAAGGGACAGAGATACAGCAAAGGCTGAAGGAAGCTAACGTTTTCCATGTATGACAGACACGTAACCTTAATTCAGCTTCCTTTGAATCTTTTTCAGAGTCCAGAACAAAGATCACAGTAGCCCTCCAACCTTTGCCAATTTGTTCTTGGTTGTCTGTGGGCAGAAAATAGCGTGTGATAGTCTGTGAATAGAAGGATGGCTTTAGATTTGTACTGGGAGTGTGTGAGATTGCCCCCACAGTGGCAGACACGCTTCAGTTCTAGCTCAGATCACCTGGATGTGTACTTGAGCCACTGTGAGACTGCACCTCTTTCCTGACTATGGTGTGCTCAGATGCTGAGGTTCAAAGACCTTTCCAATTGCAACTGCTCTTTGAGCAACAAGACCTGGTTCTTTCTGTTGGGACTAAAATTCTAAAACCTGTTACAAACCAGTGCATTTCTGCTTGGCTCATAAGCCTACTCATCTATGTTGATTTGAGAACCTGTCATCTAAGGCTTCAATGACAACTACCTGCAGCAGTAGAGCCCATCCAAGAGGGCTTATTGTGGCATCCTATGATATCCAGGGACTATGAAAACCAGATCTTAAGGAAACACAACAAAATACTCTTCCATGAGAGATGTTTTACCATAATCACAGCTGGATGCAGCCACAGTAATATGATGTTGTCCTATCATGTGACAAGTTGACAAGAGGAACACTAGGCAAACAGTTAAAGGCTAAAAGCTGCTATTGGAGGTAATGAGCTTCTTCCCAGTTCACTGACAACTGTAGTAAATACTTGTTTTGAGACAATTGTATTAAAAAACTACATAGTATTTTTTCAAACTGTGACTATGTGGAGTGAAATTCTGTTACCAGGTACACATATTCTAGTTTTTCTTGTTTCTTCAGGGGCTGAATGTGAAGGAGAAAACTGTGCCCACAAACAAGAAAGCAGATAAAATAAAATACACAAACAGTCCACAAATGAAACTATCTGTGAAGTAAAATACTTCATTGGGGAAATTAAAATTTTGCAATGTGAAATATATGGTAACTTTTTAGACAATTTTGAATAGACCTGACAGCCTGGAAAAGGTAGATATCTCATTGGATCCTGCCCTAGGAATTTTAAATCATTACCAAGAAGAATTCAGAATTTCTAATATCTGACTGAACTGTTTTGCAGCTATACTCCTAGTTGCAAAACAGAACCTAAGATTTGATATCTGTTGTCTACTCATGAAATTTCCAGCTCTTCATCCACAGCTATAGTTGTTGTGAGACTAAACTTACACACAGGAGCCTAGCTGCAGTCTCAAGCAGAATACTTTATCCCAACATTTTATGACTTGAAAATCAAGAATAGAAAAAAATAATTGAAAAAATGCTATGTAAATCTTTCTCCCCATTTTTGCATTAGTTCCATATTCCTGTCATTTTGAGAATATAATTCAGACTCAGAGTTAATCCAATGTCTTTCTTTCATATAAATGTATAAAAGCAATTAATTCACATGGAATTCAGTTCAGCCCTTAAGGCTTTCCACAGAGCTTAGTGTTGAAGTTTAGCAGGAACTCAATTTTAAAGCACAGGAAACTCGGCCTTAGCTGATACTTAAAAGGACACATTGAAGATACAACAAATATGTAGATTTAAAAGTGCAGCACATACTCACTGGAGGCCCAAGAAGTTCTTTAATTTCAGTAAAGTTATAATTTCCATCTGTACCACTGAGTAGTAACTAAAAAGTGATTAAGGAACAGGTTATTTCAAATACTGAACTGATTAACTAGGGCACACATACATTTTTAGGAATGTATAGACAGCTAAAGCATCCGTTATAAATATGGAGAGAAAACCACAAATAAGAAAGCCACGGAAAAGGCTCTCTACTTCTAATTTTTGTTGCATTTACAGGATAACAAAAACTAGCATTGGTCTTACACTTTTTATGTAAGGATCTCATAATGCTTTCAAAACTTTAAGTAACAAACACTAATTTTTAATTTAAAATCAATGACACCAAAACCTCAAAAGGTTTTCCCTCTAAGCTCTTCACCAACCTCACAGCCCTCTGGACACTCTGTAGCAGCTTTATGTCCTTTCTGTCCTGCAGTGCCCAAAGCTGCACCCAGTGCTCCAGATGGGGCTGCACCCGTGCACAGCAAAGTGGGACAATCACCCCCCTCACCCAGCTGGCAGTGCCCTGCTTGATGCACCCCAGGACTCTGTTGTCCCTCCTGGCTGCCAGGGCACACTGTTGGCTCATGTGCACCTTCCCATTGACCAGAACCCCCTGATGCCTTTCCACAGGGCTGTTCTCCAGCCTCTGACTCCCCAGGCTGTATGAATATCCTGGGTTACCTCTTGCACCTTGTCCCAGGTGCAAGATCCAGCACTTCTCCTTGTTAAATGTCATATGATTGGCAATTGCCCAGAACTCCAATCTGTCTAGGACTCACTCCCCTTAATTTGGTGTCATCTGAAAACTTCAAGTCCTGCATCTAAGTCATTTATGAATATATTAAAGAGAACTGGCTCTAAAATGGATCCCTGTGGAACCCCACTAGTGACCAGTTGCCAGACTGGTGTGACCCCATTTACTCTGACCCTTTGAGCTCAATGCCTCAGCCAACTGGTCACCCAACACATTATGTGCTTGTCCAGATGGATGCTGGGCATTTTATTTAGAAGGATACTGTGAGAGGCAGTATCAAAAGCCTTTCTGAAACCCAGAGACATAACATCAACTGGCTTCTGTTGGCCAGCTAGGTGGGTTACCTTGTTATAGAAAGAAATCAAGTTAGTTCAGCAGAGCCTTCCTCTAATGAACCCATTTTGGCTAGGACCAATGCCTGTGTTTGTTTCAAGGTGTTTTTCTTTAGCTCTCAGAATAATCTTCTCCATAGTCTTGCTAAGCACTGAGGTGACACTAACAGGCCTGTAGTTACCAAGGTCATCCCTGCTGCCCTCCTTGAAAACTGGGACAACATTTGCCAACTTCCAATCAAATGGTACCTCTCCAGATTCCCAAGTGCATTGAAAAATCATTGAGAGAGGTTTTGCTATGAGCTCTGCATGCAGCAAGACGAACCTCTTTTAGGGCACGGCGCTCCAAGGTCCAACCAGGTGTTCCAGGAGAAACTCACAAATAGTGCTCTGAGTCTAATGCTCCCAGGGCTGACCAGCCTGGATCAATGCTACTGCTCTATAAGCGGCCTCCCCTCTGGCTTCCTCAGGAGTGAGCTTTATTGGCCCCCTAATCCTGCTCATGCGCAGTAGGGGCCCACCCTATTCAGGCACAGGTGGGCTTAACACAAGCTCATGCCCACTACCTGGCAATTAGTGCCACCTGGTTGCCTCATTTCACTACATCTGCATCACCCTTGGATGAATCCCATCAGGCTCCATCGATTTATAAGGATCCAGCTGGAGCAGCAAATCCCACACAAGTTCAGGGCTGACTGGGAGACTATCATTTGCATAGTCATGGTTCACTTGCCCAGGGCTCTGGGGATGCTCAAGCCCATCATCAGTGCTGAAGACAGATGTGAAGAAAGCATGAAATGTCTCTGCTTTGTCTATACTGATATTTATGAGGTGTCTGTTATCATGAAGTAATAGACAAATGTTGTTTCTGGACTGCCATTTGCCATGAATATATTTTAAAAGCCTTTTTAATTATCCTTCACAGTGCAGGCCAGCTTCAACTCTAGTTGGGCTTTAGCTGCACAGACTTCTGCCCTGTAGTGGCAAACAGCATCCTGATTTGCCTCCCATGTTGTCTGTCTTTTCTTCCTCTGGCCATACACCTTCCTTTGGAACCGTAGTTCTAGTAGAAGATCTCTTCTCACCCAGGGTGGCCTTCTAACTTGCATTTTTAAAACAGGACAGTTCAGAGAAGACTTTCTGACGAACAGCAGGAGGCAATAGAAGAGGCAGAGAGACAGCAAGCCTCTGAGACCCGTGGTGCTGCTAGATTCTGTGTATATCTGTAAATGGTTAGGTGCCACTGCAGATCTCTCTTTTATCTTACCATGTCACTTTACAGTGACAGAAGTGTTCCTGAAGGTATCAATTCCCTCAGTTCACACAGGGATGAAGTTAAATGAGGAGGAAACCATGGTGCACTTACTTGGTGTTGACAAATCCTGAACAATCACCTGGGGAGTTGTGAAAAGGTCTCAATACAGACCTTATAGTTGTATCTAAGATCTGCACCCATTTTCCTTCCTATTCTGTCTTTTGAAACCAGATCAATTTGATATAGAGGCATATCTTTAAAATTTAAAAAAAAAATTTTTTTTTTTGAGGAGTAGACTTACAATGTTAACAGCAAAGTTGTCAGTTTGGTAACCATGTGTGCCCCACTCTCTGTAAGATGGGTTACAGATACATTAATACATTTACACAGAGACAAATACACTTACCTCAGGTGTTGCTATGATTTTTCCTGGTGGCCCTGGTGGTCCAGGTGGTCCCACAGTACTGTTCCCATCTTGTCCTGGGTCACCCTATTTCAAAAGAATTGCAGGTGAAAATCCCTTTTACTAAGTATGACACTTCACATAGGTTTCTTGGAAAGAATGAAATCCACACAATCTCACCTGAGGTCCTGGGTCACCTTTCTCCCCCTTTGGACCCTGCATGTGATTAAAAAAATAAGCATAAGTGATTTAAAAGGAAAAAAAATGTAAGTGTTCTTTCTCTAGCTTCACAAAAAGCACAGCAGTATCCCAGCTCTCAAATCACAGATGGAACCAGTCAATTTCAACTCAGACCTTCTGAGGATTTAATGTTTCAAAATATTTCCCAGCATGTCTGTCAGAGTTCACAGATGACCAGAAGAAAATGGGCTCTGAACATATTATTTAGTTGGGGATTAACTGAGCAAGCTTTTCTTTTACTGCACTGAAATCAGCCATGTCTGGCTTCTCCTTTTTTTTCAGCATTAAACACCTTATTTGTGTCTAGGACACCTAGTAGCCCGGGCAAGGGAATACAGGTGAACCAAACAGTCATTTTTCAGGCAAGTTATTTCTAAGCTCGGTGGGTCCCTCCATACAACACAGTGTGCCTTACACATAAAAGAGGAAGGTGAAAGAGGATGAGCTGCAGGAATTCCTAGCAAAAGAGCTCTGTAATTCTCATGGCTGTTAAGCATGAGATACATTAAAATTACCTACGAGCCTGTTGGCTTCCCTCTGAATAAAAGCAGAGCTGGTTTCTGCATAATCAAAAGCAAAAGGTTTACTGAAGAATTGGAACTAGACTCTGGAGATGCCTATATCACTTCTGACTGATGAGGGAGGCAAAAGCAAGAGACATTCTGCTCTTGTGTTTGGTGTCAGAAGTAACTGCTCCAAGTTAAGTAGGATGAACCTAGGCCCAGCTCTCTACACACTGCTAGAAAGTACTGCCAGGGCTCCTGCTGATCCTTAAGATCTAGATTTGGAAGCCTGCATGTATTAGGTTATCACAGGTTATGATAGCCCTACTCACCACATGTCTGGGATGTCCAGCAATGCCAGGAAAACCTGGTTTTCCATCTGTACCCAGCATTCCTTGCCACAACAAATTCATTGTCATTCTCTCTTAATTGTAGGTAGTTTCCTACAGACAGAAGGCTACCCCTCTTGAGGGACACATAGTAAGATTCTGAATAGCCTAGGGGACAGGTTCTTGGGGGGCTCTGTGGAGTCCACCTGTTTCCCCCTCTTCAGAGTAGTTTTTTTCATGCATCTACATTCAGGCTTCTCCACTGCTCCCACCTCTGCTTAGCACAAGGGTGAATTCTGTTGCTTTCCCCCAGGGTGCATTTTGTGGGTTCTACTCTTAGTTAAGTAAATAAGTAAGTGAGAGGCATTGATTGTGATGGGGGCTGGTATGCAGGGCAAAAGGTTTGGTAGCCCCTGTTTCATATACATGAAAGAATGTATATTACTGCTAAGAATTTAATCAGTTACTCTATGGGAAAAACAGAAGTATCACTCACTAATGATAATGCAGTTTGCCCAGAATAAAATGGAGAAAAGAAGGTGCTGAATTCCTAAAAGACCAGGTGAACTACATTTTTTGCATCTTTGTGTCATGTGTAAGAGCAAAGGAAATGACACAAAACAGCCTGATGATTCATCCAAGTGACAGATAAGCCCTGTTTTCTTTCAGAAATGGTACTTTTTTTGTTTGTTTGCTTGTTTGGTTGATGGGTAGTCTTTTGATGTTGGGGGTTTTTTTGTGGTTTTGTTTTTGTGGGGGTTTTTTGTTTGTTTTTCCAAGAGGTGGAGATCTGGATGGGTTTTAAGGAAAATATGCTTTTGGTTATTAATTTTAGTTCTGTTTCAATAAATTTTTATTTTTTTTTAATTTTCAGTGGATAGTACCATGAAAATCTAGTCAACATTGGCAATTTCATTAAAATGTCAGCTCCATAGCTGAATACAAGATAATATAAATGGTATAGGAAGCTGTGCCACTATATAGACTGATTGTATGCCCATAATTGAATTCTATGCACTGGAGTTTTTTGTTTCTTTTTTTAATCTTGAAAAGGATCTAGTGGAACAAGAAAAACTTCAGAAAAGGCCTGTGGGAATAATGGAAGGCACAAAATGGCTTCTATATCGGACATGATGGTGTGAGCTATGACTCTATAGTAAAGGCCTCTAAAAGTGTAGAGTAGTTAAGGACCCACACTTCTTTTAGAAGAAATAGTGCGTACCAAATGAAAATAGCTGGAAGAGGGTTGTGCATGTGTATTTAAGTTGGCAGAGCACTATGCCCCAAGGTCTTGTAAACTGCAGAAGTTAGCATGATTGTGGTTCAGGCACTATTTCTAGCCAAGAAAGTCCCTGAGTTACAAATTGTTGGAGCCTAGGAGGTAGTTCAGGAGAAGTATGATGTAACATTTGCTCTAATAAAGGTCAATTGCACCTAAGCATCTCCTCAAACTGTATATGCTTTTGACATTCTTGGATCCAGGATAGTTGTGACCAAATAAAACCACTGAAGAATATGTAATACTCCATGGAAATGTCTTAATGAGCACCTGAGTTTCAAGTTAAATGGTCTTCTCTGCTGAATTTCTGGTGTGATAGAAGAAATTCAAATTAAGGGTTCACAGGAGGCCTTTCTGCAGAACCATCAGCATGAAAAAACCCTGTGTGTCCACTTCATTATGGAAGGATATTCTCACTGTTACTATTTTTTGGTTTTCAGTCTGCAGCTCAGGTAGCTCAGGAATAAACGCTGAGTTTATTAAGATGAAGTATAATTTCTGAAGCATTCAAGTTTTCATTTTATAGACTAGGACAGGATAGAAATTATCTCTGAATACTAATGGGATTTAGGCTCCTGAGCCACTGCTGGGATGTGGGCACCTGCATGACTACTAAAAATGGTATTGAGGACTTCAGACTCTTCGGTGCTTGTGGAAAATTATATGTATTTATCTGCAGCAAATGTGATTGAGCAGAGGGAGTAAATAACATTTGACCATCAGTACTTCTGCAACA